>NC_136527.1:103034029-103039029 GCF_053919585.1 Euprymna scolopes | reverse complement strand
TGCAGTGCTCTGTGGCGTAGTGGTTAGCGTGCTGGACAATTCACATTTTATTTTCACGTTCGCGCCGACCTACCGTAGTCGTTTTTTTTTTTTTTTTTTTTTTTCCTAAACAACTGGAATGGACTTTTCTTGGTGGCCGAACTGTTAACGTTGCAGATGTTTTTTTTTGTTTTTTTCACACTTTATTTTCCTACTTTTACTCATGACTCCGGGTTTGATCCTTCCTTCCTACTTACCTACCATAACATTTTTTAAAACTACCCCCCCGTCATGGACACAAACACTCGGGCAACGCCGGGTACCCCCGCTAGTATATATATATATATATATATATATATATATATATATATATATATATATATATATATATATATATATAAATATCTTTTCTTCTATTCTATTCTATCTATATCTTTTCTTCTTCTATCTATATAAATAAAATGAACTCATTTTTTCCCGTCTGATTTTGACATTAATAGGATTAAAAATCAAGATATTTCATGCAAATATAATATGCACAAACGGCAGAACAATATCTGAGGTGTGTTATAGGCTTATTATTTCTCAAATTCCTCGATAATCTTAGATTTCTATACTTTTTCTGCTGAGAAGTCACGGCCAAAATCGGTTAAGATCAATGGAAGTAGTAAAATATTTTCTCTCTAAAAAATTCCTCCTCCCCCTGCCACCACTTAACACCGTTTGGGGATCGTTCACAAGGAACAGTTGAGAAGAGAACACCGGTTTGGCTTCGTAGTTCTTTCATGTGAAGTTATTTAAAATCACTAAACTAAGCTGCAGTGCTCTGTGGCATAGTGGTTAGCGTGCTGGACAATTCACATTATATTTTCACGTTCGCGCCGACCTACCATAGTCGTTTTTGTTTTTGTTTTTTTTCCTAAACAACTGGAATGGACTTTTCTTGGTGGCCGAACTGTTAACGTTGCAGATGTTTTTTTTGTTTGTTTTTTTTTTTCACACTTTATTTTCCTACTTTTACTCATGACTCCGGGTTTGATCCTTCCTTCCTACTTACCTACCATAACATTTTTTAAAAATCATCCCCCCGTCCCGGAAACAAACACTCGGGCAACGCCGGGTACCCCCGCTAGTATATATATAATATATATATATATATATATATATATATATATATATATATATATATATATATAAAAGTGAAGTGTCTGTGTGTGTGTGTGTGTCTGTGTGTCTGTGTACATTTCCCTACGCAATAACTCTGTCTACAGACTCAAAATTTTATATACAAGGTACTGAGATTTGGGAAAATCGACGTGATCAGGTTTCGGCGAGAAATTTCGCTGTTAAGGAGTCAAAGTTCAACGATTTGACCTTTGAGAACTCTACCAAACTCCTCCGACAATTTTTGGTCTAAACACTTGACATTTTAGATATTGGTTCTTATTTAATAACTTGATTTGAGCCCAAAACAATAAATATTAAAGGGTCAAAGTTAAAAATAATAACGTTTTATTTTTTTATTTATTTTTTTTTTTTTGTTCAGCATACACCTCCCAACATCCGGGCAACGCCAGGCACCCTATGCTAGTATATATATATATATATTGTGTACAGAAAGTTGTTAGTTGAGACAGATCACTGGTACCGTCGGTTTCAAGCCCGATAATAAGGCCCGTTTAAGGTATCCTTATCAAGCTCTCTTCAGCCAATATTCGTCTATCCGACGAATATAGACGAATATTGGCTGAAGAGAGCTTGATAAGGATACCTTAAACGGGCCTTATTATCGGGCTTGAAACCGACGGTACCAATGATCTGTCTCAACTAACAACTTTCTGTACACAAAATATAAATACGCTCTTACAATTTGGATTTTCCTTTTAATTGAGTACTCTGCTGGAATTTTTTTTCCAAAAAAACTAATCATATATATATATATATATATATATATATATATATATATATATATATATATATATATATATATATATATATATATAAGTGAAAGTGTCTGTCTTTCTCTGTGTGTGTCTGTGTGTGTACATTTCCCTACGAATTAACTCTGTCAATTTTTAGTCTACAGACTCGAAATTTGATATACAGGGTACTGAGATTTGGGAAAATCGATATTGTCGGTTTTTGGTCAGATATTTTGCGGTTAAAACTCTACTAATCTCCTTCGATAATTTTGGGCCTACACACTTGAAATCTTAGATATAGATTCATAGGGCATGGATCGAACTTAATAACTTGATTTGAGCCCAAAAAAATAATTTTTAAGAGGTTATAATAGGGGTCAAAGTTAAAAAAAATTCGCTGCTTTTTTTGTTTTTGCTCAACATACACCTCCAAATACCCGCGCAACGCCGGGCACCCATGCTAGCATATATATATATATATATATATATATATATATATATATATATATATATATATATATATATATATATATATATATATATATATATATATAAAATAAAAATTACAATTAAATTTACCAAAATGATCCAAGATGGTAAAATTAAAGTATATTATAAATATTAAAGAATTTATATTTATAAAATTATCTCAGCCAGATGTAAAAGCTCGATAAAACCAAATAGGAAATATAGCTTATAATATGAGCAAACAGTTAATAAATTAATATGTTTTTAACTTATTTCAAAGTGTTTTTTAACATATTTTATTAACTGTTTGCTCATATATATATATATATATATATATATATATATATATATATATATATATATATAACGACTTCATTTACTCACATAAACCTAATATACGAAAGTATAATATTCTGCGTTTCATCCACTATAGGATTCGTTATTCGAATATTCAGTGTAGCTTAATCGCCACATATATTTTATAAATTACTATATATATATATATATATATATATATATATATATATATATATATATATATATATATATATATATTGTGTCAATCGCTTTATTGCAGATTAGTAAAATATCAACATTTTACTAAATATACGTCACAACAAAACGTGTATGCATTTCTGGTAAGCTTTACACCCTCTGGCACTGGGCCCCGCCTAACCAACTCATCCCCAATGATTTCTGCCCAAAACATGATGCCTCCACCTCCTTGTTGGCGATGAACAGGTCGGAGTTCCGTTTGGGTTTCAAACTTTGGTCCATTTATCCGGACCGTCAAGAGTAGCATGGGCCTCATCCCTAAATAGGGCCTGTTGGAAATCCATTTTCATATAATTTTGTGTCCAAGCCATTCGTTTTACCCTAGGTTGTTAGAAGAGGTTTGATGTTTCTTACAATCTCATTTAACACATTGAATCTGGTGGTGTTTGCGTTTCGGTTGATTTCCCTACGAATTTTCCGAATATCACGATCTGAAAGGTTTCTCTTTGTGCCCTTATTTTTATGGATTTTGGTTCGGGTTGTTCAAGAATGGAGTCAAAGTTTTTAATCCCTTTCCATCTTTCTGCGAGTCCAGCAAATATCCTTTGCTTTTTGATGACCTTTGATCGTCTGATTTTTTGGCATTTTAAGAGATTTGCAATAAAGTGATGGACAGTAAAATTTCTTTGATAATAAATAAAATGTCATAACTTGAATATAGCATGAATTTGAATAAAATTTTGAGAAATAACTTACCTCAAAGCAGTCCATTAATGGCACAATGTTCATTTTATTTGTGACGTATAGTTAGTGAAATATTGATATTTTATTAATCTGCAAAAAAGCGATTTTGGTAGTGGTATTCAGTTGTTCACGAATGCTACCAAAGTTCTCAGATCCGTTTCCTGCTCTTTGGCTAAATCTTTGATTGCCAATCCTTCTGCGAGTCCAGCATCAATCCTTTGCTTTTCGATAACCTTCTATCGCCTGTTAAAAAAAAAATTTTTTTTTTGGCATTATAAAATATCTGCAATAAAGCGATAAAAAAATAAAAATATCTTGATAAGAAATAAAATACCATAACTTCGTGAATATAGCATTAATTTGAATAAAATTTGGGGAAAGAACTAAACTTAAAGCAGTCCTTTGATGATACAATTTCAATTTATTTTTACGTACATTTAGTGAAATTGTTATTGTCTGTATATATATATATATATATATATATATATATATATATATATATATATATATATATATATATATAGAGAGAGAGAGAGAGAGAGAGAGAAACTGAGTCAATCGCTTTATTGCGGATTAGTAAAATTTTAAGTGGCATTTTAAGAGATTTGCAATAAAGTGATGGACAGTAAAATTTCTTTGATAATGAATAAAATGCCATTACTTCCATTACTTGTGCAAATGGAAATTCAATTAACTTTCTTGAAGTTATATATTTGGATTTTACCGTCATTGGATACATTACCATTCACGTGTAATCACTTTTTTCTTCACCATATTCCCTCTGCTTCACTTTCTTGTTATCAAGTAAGATCTTTGACTTACTTGCAGTTTCATCAAATACTTTTGCATGCAAAATCCGATCCCGCATTTTGCTAATTCCTTCCCTCTGATGAGAATGAAAGTATTTCTTCAAAACTCCGCGGATTAAGGACTATCCACTTATCAAATGTTTCCTTTTCAAATTAAATATGTTTTTAACTCTTTTTCAAAGTGTTTTTAACATGTTTTATTAACTGTTTGCGCGCATATGTATATATATATATATATATATATATATATATATATATATATATATATAACTCTCTTTCTAGTTTTCTCACTTTTTGTCCAACTCTTTCGATTTCCTTTCAACTCTGTCCTTCTCTCTCTCTCTCTCTCTTTCTCTCACTCTCTCTCTCTCTCTCTCTCTCTCTCTCTCTCTCTTTATAGTTTTCTCCAACTCTCTCGATTTCCCTTAAACTTTTTCTTTCTCATCTCTTCCCCTTCTCTCTCTCTCTTTCTTTCTAGTTTTCTCCAACTTTCTCGCTCCTCCCATCTGTTTCTGTCTGTCTGTCTGTCTGTCTGTCTGTCTGTCTGTCTGTCTCTCTCTCTCTCTCTCTCTCTCTCTCTCTC
>NC_136527.1:102979029-103031529 GCF_053919585.1 Euprymna scolopes | reverse complement strand
CTTTAATGAATATGCAAATAATTTGCCCTTCAAGTTGTTGCTCGCGTATACACGACTCAGTATATTAATAATTTTTAAATAGAAAAAATAATGTTAGAGCGAGCAAAAAAAAATTAACTTCATAGATAGACAGTTAGGATGAAACAAAAATATAATGCAAAGGAGAGTATCGCCTCCCTTTGTCCGTAGTCTTAAACTTTAAATTCTCGCGACTTCTCGCGAGATCAACAACCGGAAATAGAGACAGGAGAAGGAAAACTTTCCCGTTCATCCATTTATCATATTTGGACTTCTAATTTTTATCTATTATGTTTGAATTGTAGTGGTTCCTTATTTGTTCATAAGCGTCATGTTTTTCCTCATGAGCTGCAACATACCCACGTGAAGGCTGAACTCCCTGCGGTAAGATATTTTATATTATGTTGCTCTAACGCGTCACACGATATAACAGATAGATAGATAGATAGATAGATAATTCTTATTATAAATTTTCCTAATGTCTGTCTGTTTGTGTGTGTGTGACACAGTCTATCTCAGCCTACAGGCAACCCACCCAGGCAAGTTAGGTACCGAAATGAAGCTTATGACCTAGCTGATATCTTAATGATATTTATATCCATGTTTGGTGTATGGAAATGCAAAAAAAAAAATGCAAAAAAATAACAATGTTTTATGTCCTGGATATTTTTCCGGTACAAGGATCCAAGTTTGTCCAGCTGGGCAAACTTGGGTTCTTGTTTTACAAAATTGTCCCCTTCCAGTCATTATGACAAATCCAGAAGCAATCTTTTACAATCCATTCCTTCTGAACGTGTAAATACATGTGCTACCTCCTCTTGTGTAGAAAATAAATTCATGACATCCCGGACAACGCCTGGCAGGTAGAGATTGTAACATATATATATATATATATATATATATAAAAAAGCAACTATATAACTGAAGATTCACAATTTCTTTCTTTCTTTCTTTTTTTTTTTTGCTGAAACTTGCAGGTCAAACATAGCCGACTCAGAGGAAAAGCCAAAACTAAAAGAAAGAAAACAAAAGCTTCAAAGTAAATGGCAAAACAGTGACCAGTGTATTTAGCAAAAGTAAATTGGTTCGTTTAATAAAAACGGAGATTAATGAATAAATGGAGCCAGTGTTTGAGGCGGCTACATTTAACGCCAGTACCGATTTGCTTCCCATTTTGTCTATTCTGAGCGAACCTAGTGGCGAGACAGAAGAGAAAAGAACAAAAGTTAAATATTTTCTATTTCCAACTTAAGGGCTCACTCTCATCAACCCATATCTATATATCTTTCTCTAATATAAATCTCACCTGTCTGTTTATATGTATGTATGAATGTATTTATGTATGTGTGCATGTCTCGCAAAAAATTTCGACACAGGCGACGGATTTTCACGAGATCGGTATCATTTTGAAGCTCGACCCTTCGGACGAAAAATATCGAAAAAGTGGCCCAAAACTTAATTCTTTCGTCCTTAACTGGGCACCTTTCTACAGGGAGGGGTCGCTTTTTTCGCCGATATTTTCGGAAGTCATCGCTTCTTTTCGATTGAGTAGCCTTAATTTAAATCTATGTCACTTCCGATGTCGCGATGGGCGTAAGGGCTAAAGCGCCACATTTTTTTTCACTTTCTTTTCCTCCTTCGTGGTACGGGTTCGAGCCTGCCTGCCTACTACCACTTTTTTTACGTTCACAATTTTCCTTTGAGGGGGGGGCTCAACCATCACCCTTACACACACCTGCCCTTTCTTTTCCGCCTTCGCGTCACAGGTTCAAGCCTGTCTGCCTACTACAACTTTTATTTTTTTGCTCAACACACACCTCAAAACACCCGGGCAACGACGGGCACCCAGACTAGTCCATTATATAAATCTCACTTGTCTGTTTGAATATATGTATGTATGTATGTATGTATGTATTAAGCTGGTCTGCAGTTTAATTTGTTGCTGGCTATCTTGCTCTTGCTTGTTGCTGGATCTCAACATTTTGAACCGAGAGAGAGACTTAGCTGTCGTACAAAGCTAAGACTCTGTAACATCATATTTGTATAGATACTCCCTCGGGCATTTGGGCTCATGGATTTTAAATGTCTGAGGGAGTGGTACTCGTCTGACAAGACGTTGCAATCATCATATCTGCCTAAAACTTCCGACAGAGGCGACAGATATTCATGAGATCGATGTTTTGAAGCTCGACCTTTCGGACGAACAACTGGGCACTTTTTTACAGGGAGGGGACGATTTTTCGCCGATATTTTCGAAAGTCATCCCCTCTTTTCGATTGTCTAGCCTTAATTAAAACATTCGCCACTTCCAGTTTGGCGATAGACGCAACGACAAATATGTCACCTTTTTTCGCGTGCATTTCCTCCTTAGCGATACAGGTTCGAGCCTGCATAAAAAAATAATTATATATATATATATATATATATATATATATATATATAAGTGAGAATGTGTGTGATGACAATTCTCAGTCTATTTACTCAACGAATTTTTAAACTATGGACTTGAAATTTGGTAGATAGGGTATTCAGACGAGTGGATAACTTTTTAATCGGTTTTCATCCAGAAAAAAAGGTATCTAAGTAGTAAAAATCTAAAAAACTGGTAATGTGGGGGTCATTGGATTTCCATCTATTTGTCTCCTGTTTCACGACTGCGCATGCAATTCCCTCTGATCCATTTAGCATATATATATATATATATATATATAGTAAGTTACAAAAATATATATGGCAATTAAGCTACACAGAATATTCCGCGTTTCATTCACGCTAGGATTCGTCAGGCTTATGCGTTTTTATATACACACATTCTACTGAGTTTTTAGTTAGCCAATCAGCTTCCTAGTTTTCACCGCTCCTTTTCTAATTAAACAATGGGAAGACACTTACAAGGCAAAGGCCCAGTTTACCTTGGGTTCACCCCTTCCTTTTTGTATGTGTATATATATATATATATATATAGAGAGAGAGAGAGACAGAGAGAGACAGAGAGAGAGAAAGAGAGAGAGGCAGAGAGAGAGAGAGAGATGGAAGCAGAAATAACTCCAACATTTTAAACTTTGAAGAGGAAGTTTTGACTTCTAAAAAAAAGATTTTTAATTCTCAAGAGGAATTTAAAACAAAATGTTAGTTTATATATTATTTTAATTGGAATTCATGAGATGAGTATTATTTATATTTATTTATTTATTGCGGACTATTATTCTCATCTTTATTAGTTGTTGTTGCATGACGTTTCGGCCAACTATTCCTCTGCCCTCGTCAGGTGGAAACCGTGACGGATAGGAACTTCGAATCTCCTAACTGCATTCTCAGCAATCGCTGCCACAACTATCACTGACAACAACTACGGATGGCAGAGATTGCTGAGAATGCCGTTAGGAGATTCGAAGTTTATATTTATATATATATATATATATATATATATATATATATATATATATATATATATATATAGGCGTATAAGCCTGACGAATCCTATAGTTGGATGAAACGCAGAATATTCAGTGTAGCTTAATCGCCATATATATTTTATAAATTACTAACTAGCTCTACCTACGTATTGAACACTTTTGAAGTAAATACTTAAAGTTTACGCATAAATCTATACTTTCGTATATTAAATTTGTGTGAATAAATGAAGTAGTTTTATATATATATATATATATATGAGTTAGAAAAGCATTCCATCTCTCTCTCTCTCTCTCTCTCTCTCTATATATATATATATATATATATATATATATATATATATATATACTAGCAAAAGTACCTGTCTTTGACTGGGTTCAAAAACAGTCTACAGAAAAAGGACTCTGATTTATGAAAGTATGATAGGTTATGAAAAGGAAGGGTTGTAAAGAGATAGCTTTGAATTTGGGGGTATCAAAACCAAAGCAAAATATGATGAAAGTAAAAATAAAATAGATAAACCCCATAATTTATTATATCATACCTGTTCACACTGAAACACTTATCACAATATTCTGTGGATCTATATTAAACAACAGACAAAGGAAAATATTAGCAAATATTTTTATTGGTTTGCACCTAATTATTTATTTGCTAAACGCAATAAACATGGACAATGAAAAGTTTTTAAAATTTTTAAATCATTTTAGCTGCATAAAGGCCAAAAAACGTTTAGACATAAATAGGGTATTGGCTATTAAATATTATTAAATAGATTTGGACGAACCATGTTATTTTACAATGCATTTCATTATTTTGAAAATAAATAGAATACACAACATATATATATATATATATATATATATATATATATATATATATATATATACTAGCAAAAGTACCCGTCGTTGATTGGGTTACAAAAACAGCTTACAGAAAATGGACTCTGATTTATGAAAGTATGATAGGTTATGAAAAGGAATGGTTGTAAAGAGATAGCTTCGAATTTGGTGGTATCAAAACCAAAGCAAAAAAATGATGAAAGTAAAAATAAAACAGATAAACCCCATAGTTTATTATACCATACCTGTTCACACTTAAACACTTATCACAATATTCTGTGGATCTATATAAAAAAAAGTTGTTAAACTTTGTGACATATTTCCATTCTATGGAGGTCAGGCGCGAACGAACACCCCATAATTTTATTATACCATATTTCTTCAAACTGAAACATAATTATCAAAGCATACTTACGCAGATAGATAAGAAAAGTGTTTATTAAAATTTTTGCCTATTTCCATTCTATGGAGGCCAGGCGCGAACGCAGACCCCACAATTTGATTATACCACCCCTATTTAATTTAAAACATACTTATCGAAGTATTTTTATGTACATCTATATCAAAAATCCTTCTAAACGTTTTTATTTTTTAATTTTTATTTTTTTTATTTTTATACTTTGTGGACCAGGCGCGTACGCAGACCCCACAATTTTAATGAATCATCATTATGCCAGATCAAACATACCCATTCCTGTGCCTCGATACGTCTTCTATCATTATATGTGATCAGTTTCCTATAATAGTCAACCATATAGGAGCCTATTCGTGACCAGGAACACACAGAGACGTTCAGCTTTATATATATATTTATATATAATGAATATGATTTAATAGAGAAGAAAAAACTCCTAAAAAACCCAGAGTAAGGAATAATATCTCACATCTAAATATACGGGAAAGAAGTCAACCGAAAGGGTCAAGGTATTAACAAACCTTCTCCTGCCTACAGAGAGAGGGCTTGAGTCGCGGAATGGAGACGGATTCGGGAGCTTTCAGATGACTAAGCGATCGGCCTCGAAATAGATCTGAAAAGAAGTCGGTCTTATATGCCAACGCATATTCTGGATCATCCAATAAATGGTGTCACAATGGCCGAATCTAAATTATTGTGGGTGGGGTTGAGGAGAATTTTTTTTTATTACGAAAAGTTGAAAGATACATGCTGTCCAACTCTTGCTTCAAAGTGAACGCTGGTTCTGATCTGATATATATGTGTGTGTGCATATATATATATATATATGATGATTGCAACGTCTTGTCAGACGAGTGCCACTCCCTCAGACATTTAAAATCCATGAGCCCAAATGCCTGAGGTAGTATCTATACAAAGATGATGTTACAGAGTCTTAGCTTTGTACGACAGCTAAGTCTCTCTCTCGGTTCAAAATGTTGAGATCCAGCAACAAGCAAGAGCAAGATAGCCAGCAACAAATTAAACTGCAGACCAGCTTAATGCGGGTACTGGTCTCCCGCTTTATGGTTTTTTAAATCAGAGATTTGCTTCTCCTAGAAAGGTTGCCTTCACCACGGCTTACGGGAGCCCTCTCCACCCCAATACACATATACACACACACAAATATACACGGTGCTAGTTGGCCGTTGACCCAGAAAAAGAGTTCATTCGCCCTTATGTATATAAACACACACATACATATATATACTAGCATGGATACCCAGCGTTGCTAGGGTCGACATGATGTTCGGTTTGGCTACACCTGCTATACTAAGAATATTGACCAGATTTAATTATTATATTTCAACCCCATCTTTACCCCAACAAAAATTTCAGAAATACAAGAACGAATGAAAACACGAAAATTTAATCCCCCCCCCGCTCCTTCCGAAAAAAGCAGAAATACGTGACAAACTCTCCACCAGACATTTCGGCAGAAGGGATACGAAGAGAAGCTATTCTCCGGATATTGAGCACCTTTTATGACTATATTCCAGTTTAATTGGATTTCTTTTATGCTCCCTCAGTCTAGAAAGATTCGTTATTACGGTTTGTTGCAACGAAAACAAACTATAAATAATTCAGTTTCAAAAATATCAAAGTAGAATTTGTGTTAACCGAAATACACGTTTTTATGTTATAAAAATGATGAGTTATTGTTATTAAAAGAAAATAGTTACGATGTCAAAAAATGTGAAGAAAAAAAAAACTGGGGAAAAAAAACTTAAATAAATTTTTAAGTTTTTGTTTTTGTGTATAAAGAATCGTAGTTGAATTGAATAGTTTGTTTATCTTAAAATAAAAATCCATTGGACCACAACGTTAATTGCGAAATCACGGAAATTATTTTATTTGAACTGATTAAAAAAATAATGCTTGAAACTTTGTGTGAATTATTTTTGGTTTGATTATCCACCGAAAAAGAAAACAAAAACAAAAAAGAAGAAAAAGAAATAACTCCAAACTCAAATAACTCAATAACAAAAAATCGATGTTGGTAAAAATAAATTAAATTAAATATGCTTTCAATATAAATCAAATTTTAATAATAAACTTAAATAGAACACGTAAAACAATTCTCTCACAATAAACAATAACTAAACCACCACTATTTAATAAATCGATTCTTCTTAATGTAATATGCGAATGACGTCATCTCTCAATCGTCTATATATATATATCGAATCATACTATATATAGGATTGAATGAAACATTAAAGTATTGGCCGTTTGTATATATCAATCAAATTGTGAACAAACAAACAATTAAAAAAAAACAGACAAAGGAAAATATTAGCAAATATTTTATTGGTTTGCACCTAATTATTTATTTGCTAAACGCAATAAACATGGACAATAAAAAGTTTTTAAAGTTTTTAAATCATTTTAGCTGCATAAAGGCAAAAAAAAAAGGTTAGACATAAATAGGGTATTGGCTATATGTTCATATTTGTGTTTTTTTGTTGTTTTTGATTTTCGTTTTTTGTGTTTTTTTTTATTTGGGTTTGCAATGGATTAACTTCTTGGTTTCATCTTAAGTGTAAATATTCTTATTAAGTTGTTATTAAATAGATTTGGACGAACCATTTTATTTTACAATGCATTTCATTATGTTTAAAATAAATAGAATACACAACATATATAAATATATATATATATATATATATACAATATTTATTATGACACTATATATACATATTTCAAGGTCGTACCATTGGTTTCGTTATTGGTTTTTCTCTCTCCCTCTCTTTCTCTCTCACACATACACACACTCACACACCCACACACTCACACCCACACCCACACGCACTCATACACACATACACGCGCGTGCGCTTCCTTCCTTCCATAATCTATTGGCGTTGGTTTTATAGTTATATATATTTTTTTAATTTTAAATTCTGAAACTCTGAGTCTTGAACGCTTATTTAACGTTTTTTTCCTTGTTTAATTTGCATTGGTTACGTTTTTCATTGTTGCTGACGAACTTACGCTGTTTTTTTTTTGGGGGGGGTATCAAAACCAAAGCAAAATATGAGGAAAGTAAAAATAAAATAGATAACCCCATAATTTCACACTGAAACACTTATCACACTATTTTGTGGCTCTATATTTCCATTCGATGGAGGTCAGGTGCGAACGAACACCCCATAATTTTATTAAACCATATTTCTTCAAAATGAAACATAATTATCAAAGTATACTTATGCAAATAGATAAGAAAAGTCTTTATTAAAGTTTGTGCCTATTTCCATTCGAACGTAGACTCCACAATTTTATTATACCATCCCTATTTAAGTTAAAACATACTTATCAAAGTATTATTATGTATATCTATATCAAAAACACTTGTAAACGCTTTTTTTTTCATTTTAAAATTTATATTTCCATAGTTTGTAGACCAGGCGTGAATGCAGACCCCACAATTTTAATGAATCATCATTATGCCAGATCAAACATACCCATTCCTGTGTCTCGATAATCTTCTATCATTATATGCAATCAGTTTTCTATAATAGTCAACCATATAGGAGCCTATTCGTGATCAACAAAACACACACACACATACACATTCAGCTTTATCTATATATATATATATATATATATATATATATATACATATATATAAAAGTGAACGTGTGTGTGTGTGTCTGTGTGTGTGCGTACATTTCCCTACGCAATAACTCTGTCAATTTTTAGTCTACAGACTCGAAATTTGATATACAGAGTACTGAGATTTGGGAAAATCTTTGTGATCCGTTTTCCGCAAGAAATCGGCTTTTAAGGGGTCAAAGTTCAACGATTTTACATTTGAGAACTCTACCAAACTCCTCCGACAATTTTGGGTCTAAACACTTGAAATTTTAGATATAAGTCCCTTGGACATGGATCTAACTTAATAACTTGATTTGAGCCCAAAACAATAAATGTTAAGTGGTCATTATAGATGTCAAAGTTTTTAAAAATTTGACCTCCGCGATCACCAATATATAAATGTATGTATGTATGTATGTTTGCATGTCTGCCTAAAACTTTTAACAGAGGCGACGGATTTTACCAAGATTAGTATCGTTTTAAAGGTCGACCTTTCATACGACAAATATCGAAATATTGGCTAAAAACATTAAGATCTTTTCTACAGGGGGGGGCGCTTTTTTCGCCGATTATTTTTAAAGATATCTTCTCCCTCCCATTGTCTAGCCTTAATGTAAGCATATGTTACTTCAGGTTAGGCGGTGGTCGTAACCGCAAAGACGTCAGTTTTTTTTCCTCCTTCGCGGTACGGGTTCGAGTCTACCTTCCTACTACCACTTTTTTTTTTTTTTTTGCTCACCATACACATCCAAACACCTGGGCAATGCCGGGCTGAAATGCTACCTATCTATCTATATATATATATATATATATATATATATATATATATATATATATATATATATATATATATATAATTATTTTTTTACTATAATAATTAAATACCTACAGACACTAGTGTTTCATCCTTTCGGGATTCTTCAGTGCAGGGTGTCACAATTACTACCAGTCGAACGATTCGAACCCCGCGACACGAGACATCTCTGGCTCGATTCGCGGAGGCCGTATCCATTCGGCTACCATTAATCGTGTGAAATAGCGTTGAATTTTAAACATTTTAATTTAAATGTTCATTACGTCAGACAGACAGTGATCAAATCGTTATACGACGATCTACGCATAAGAGCTAAATTGACCGACCTTTATTCAACAGAAAGTGCTCAACGATAAGAAACGTATTTCTTAAAGGGGCTGTCATAATTATTTTTTTACTATAATAATTAAATACCAACAGACACTAGTGTTTCATCCTTTCGGGATTCTTCAGTGCAGGGTGTCACAATTACTACCAGTCGAACGATTCGAACCCCGCGACACGAGACATCTCTGGCTCGATTCGCGGAGGCCGTATCCATTCGGCTACCATTAATCGTGTGAAATAGCGTTGAATTTTAAACATTTTAATTTAAATGTTCATTACGTCAGACAGACAGTGATCAAATCGTTATACGACGATCTACGCATAAGAGCTAAATTGACCGACTTTTATTCAACAGAAAGTGCTCAACGATAAGAAACGTATTTCTTAAAGGGGCTGTCATAATTATTTTTTTGCTATAATAATTAAATACCTACAGACACTAGTGTTTCAACCTTTCGGGATTCTTCAGTGCAGGGTGTCACAATTACTACCAGTCGAACGATTCGAACCCCGCGACACGAGACATCTCTGGCTCGATTCGCGGAGGCCGTATCCATTCGGCTACCATTAATCGTGTGAAATAGCGTTGAATTTTAAACATTTTAATTTAAATGTTCATTACGTCAGACAGACAGTGATCAAATCGTTATACGACGATCTACGCATAAGAGCTAAATTGACCGACTTTTATTCAACAGAAAGTGCTCAACGATAAGAAACGTATTTCTTAAAGGGGCTGTCATAATTATTTTTTTACTATAATAATTAAATACCTACAGACACTAGTGTTTCATCCTTTCGGGATTCTTCAGTGCAGGGTGTCACAATTACTACCAGTCGAACGATTCGAACCCCGCGACACGAGACATCTATATATATATATATATATATATATATATATATATATATATATATATATATATATATATATATTTACTAGCAAAAGTACCCGTCGTTGACTGGGTTCAAA
The DNA here is from genome assembly GCF_053919585.1 of Euprymna scolopes. Classification (NCBI taxonomy): domain Eukaryota; kingdom Metazoa; phylum Mollusca; class Cephalopoda; order Sepiida; family Sepiolidae; genus Euprymna; species Euprymna scolopes. The sequence continues at coordinate 103,021,093 of NC_136527.1, read as the reverse complement.
AACAGCCTACAGAAAATGGACTCTGATTTATGAAAGTATGATAGCTAATGAAAAGGAAGGGTTGTAAATTTGGGTTGAATTTGGGGGTATTAAAACCAAAGCAAAATATGATGAAAGTAAAAATAAAATAGATAAACCCCATAATTTATTATACCATACATGTTCACACTGAAACACTTATCACAATATTTTGTGGATCTATATTAAAAAACTTTGTTAAACTTTGTGACATATTTTCATTCTATGGAGGCCAGGCGTGAACGAACAACTCATAATTTTATTATACCATATTTCTTTAAACTGAAACATAATTATTAAAATATACTTACACAGATAGATATGAAAAGTTTGTGCATATTTTCATTTTATGGAGGCCAGGCGCGAAGCAGACCCCACAATTTTATCATACCATCCCTATTTAAGTTAAAAATACTTATCAAAGTATTATTATGTACATCTATATCAAAAACACTTGTAAACGTTTTTTTTAACTCTTTAAATTCTTTATTTCCATACTTTGTGGACCAGGGGCGAACGCAGACCCCACAATTTTAATGAACCACTGTTTTGCCAGATCAAACATACTCATTCCTGTCTCTCGATACATCTTCTATCATTATATGTAATCAGTTTTCTATAATATTCAACCATATAGGAGCCTATTCGTTACCAGACACACACACACACACACACACACACACACACACAAATTCAGCTTTACATATATATATATATATATATATATATATATATATATATATATATATATATATATATATATATATATATACAGTTTTGAAAATAATAAGCGGAAGTTTCTCAAGAGCTCTTTCGGCTATCATCTCATCAGGAGAAAATCGATAGCGTTCAATTATGTCGAAAATAAAGAGTTCTAATGGGGAACTTATTAAATGTGCCAAAAGATACGGGGACACTAAAATAAATTTATTAACGTTTAAAAAATGATTAAAATATTGGCACAATGAGGGGAAAAAAAAAAAAAAAAAATACGGGAGAAAAGATCCAAAATTTCCCAAAGAGAAACAATGCGTTTGATGTTTCCTTTTGCCGGCTAAAAGAAGGTTGACGCACCGCGATAGAGACAGACTCCAAAATCTTTAAATGGTTTTTGGAGTCCGTTCTATGTAACACCTCAGCACCTCCAGTTTTTTTTGTTTGTTTGTTTGTTTGTTTTTCCCTCGTTGTGCCAATATTTTAATTGTTTTTTAAACGTTAATAAATTTATTTTAGTGTCCCCCGTACTTTTGGCACATTTAATAAGTTCCACATTAGAACTCTTTATTTTCGACATTATATTATTTTGTACTCTATCGATTTTCTCCTGATGAGATGATAGCCGAAAGAGCTCCTGAGAAACTTCTGCTTATTATTTTCAAAGTTATATATAAATTCTGTACCTCTAAACATTCACACACACACACACACACACACACACACACACACACATATATATATATATATATATATATATATATATATATATATATTACTACAATGTTTATTTAGTTTTTCTGATTATTTTCGATGGTTCTGTTAGTTGACGATTGTTGAGTGATCATATACGGATGTCCTAAAGAGACATTATCAGTAAATGGACGTTCAGATATTTAATCGTTTTTATTTATTTATTTATTTATTAATTTATTTTTCCTGTGTAAATTGTCTCTTATCGTCCCATTATTTACTGCAGTCGCTCTAAGTGTATTTTCATGTTCAGTGGTAATATCAGCCTGCTTTGATGTTTACATACGAATTAAAAGCGAATATAAAAATGATTCACCAATAATGGAGATTAAAAGATGCCTTCAATAAGTTTAAAGACTTTTCTTTTTGGACAAGCATTAAACACTATCTTGTCTGTATTTTTGAGATGAGATGTTTTCATTTATTGAGATTGTCGGACTGACTTCCTCATCTTGGTTGTTACAGACATAACGTTTCGGCTTTTTGCCCCCCGGCCTTCATCAGGGGCTTTGTATCGAACTGGGGAACCATTAATCGTATAAGAGAGGAGAATGAAACCCAAAACCCTCCAACGGTCTGCCTACCATACATACGAGGCATCTCCGAAAAGATTCAGAGAATATGTGCCGCCTACAACATCAGGGCGGTATTCAAGAGCGAGTCAACACTCAGACGACACCTAGTACGAGTGAAGCCCCGAATGGAGGAGAATATGACCAAGAACTGAATATACTCCATCCCATGCAGTTGCAGAAAGGTTTACAAGGGTGAAACATGTCGCCCCCTTAAAGTAAGGGTGGAAGAACACCGAAAAGCGGTAACTAAAGGGGAGACGGAAAAATCGGGTATAGCCAACCATGTCTGGATGGAGAGGGGGGACCATCGCCCCCTATGGGATGAAGTAAAAATAATAAACAGAGAGACCCAATCAACTATCATGGAATCTTGAAAATTCAGTATGTTATTGCTATATATCTAATGAGACGACAAACAATTTTTTTATGATTTAAACTTTAAATTAACAGCTACAGCAGGAATTGGAATACAACCTACTAAAGCCTGATTTTCACAGCCGGTGAATTTCAAAAATGCAATCTTGATGAAATGATCGATATGTCAATATTAAAATTCTGTTTCAGACTTTAAAAAATGGAATGCTTAAAGACTGCTTTTGGACTATCTTTTGTCAATCAAGCGCTAGTTTTTTTAGTGGCATAAGAGATTCAAGCAAGGCAGGGAGTTTGTTAGGCACGATGAGAGATGTGGGGGAGTTCACCTTATTTTATTTAGAATATATATATATATATATATATATATATATATATATATATATATATATATATATATATATATAATTATTTTTTTACTATAATAATTAAATACCTACAGACACTAGTGTTTCATCCTTTCGGGATTCTCCAGTGCAGGGTGTCACGATTACTACCAGTCGAACGATTCGAACCCCGCGACACGAGACATCTCTGGCTCGATTAGCGGAGGCCGTATCCATTCGGCTACCATTAACCGTGTGAAATAGCGTTGAATTTTAAACATTTTAATTTAAATGTTCATTACGTCAGACAGACAGTGATCAAATCGTTATACGATGATCTACGCATATACATATATATATATATATATATATATATATATATAATATATATATATATATATATATATATATATATATATATATATATATATATATAAATATATATATATATATATATATATGATGAGAATAATGGAAATAGTATTCCGACAAAATAGAGAAAATAAAAACGAAACGTTTGATGAACACATAATACGGTTTGTTCCTTTTTATTTTCTCTCTCTCTCACTCTCTCTCTCTCTCTCTCTCTCTCTCTCTCTCTCTATATATATATATATATATATATATATAATATATATATATATATATATATATACTTAAGAAATCAGTTTAAGGTATTCGCAAAAATAAACAGATGGACGAAAATAAACACGTAATCTGAGCTATAAGAGTGACTATTCAGAAAATTAGAAAAATGCAATAGAAGGATAATTAACTCGAATATTAATATTGAACACGTTTTTATCTTTGTTTTTTTACCAAATGTACATTTTAATATATATATATATATATATATATATATATATATATATATATATATATATATATAATATATAAATATATTTAAATAAGGAGTAGTCACCAACAATGTGTATTTTTAACATTATTTTATTATTCCGTGTCTTGGTTTTTCTTTGAGAATTATGTTTGGATCATTGTAATAATGTTTTTAAATCATTGAAATCGTTTTTATACGTTTCAGACGTTCTGTGAAGCGTCCTCGTCAGAAATTAGTTTCAAATGTGTGGAGATGTAAAAATGGCATTTTCGTAGTTCATTTGAAGTGTTTCCAAGGGGTTGAGGGCGTGTAAGTGCCTATTATTCATTGGCATGTTCAATTTTTATTACTCTTTTATTGGGCTTGTCGAGGCCGCTGACCCCCGCTGTAGTCATTCTTGTGTGTGTTTCTCTCTCTCTCACTCTCTCTTTCTGTTTGTGTTTTTTTTCCTTTTCCTTTAGGGTAGGGTAGGGTGTGTGGGTGTGTGTGTGTTTTCTTTTATTGGTTTGAGAATGTGTGTACTGTTTTATAGTATTATGAGGTTATTTGCTTCCTAGGAAGGTGATTGTGATTCAAGGTCGTTACTAATGTGTATGTTTGAGGAGGGGGGACCAGATCTTCTGAAATAAGGGTAGGGTGCTTTCATTCTATTTTGATATTTATTTTTTGGATTCTTGGATTTTAGTATTGTGATTTTTCGTTTCAGTCTTTTCGGGTATTCTTTATATTATGTTTGTTTAGATAGAGTGGTGTATTTTAAAAATATTTATAGGGGATTTTTAATGTTTCTATTTATTTGTCTCCCCATGTGGGTATGGCCAGACCCAGGATCGGTTCCTAGTGTGAGGAAGATTTTGTTCCCCAGAGGGGGGGCCAATTGGAGGGGGTATAGGTATGAGAGGGGGATGATGAAGGGATGATAGTTGTCTCAGTCATGAGGGGGTTCTCCCTCCACTGACTGAGGAGGAGCGAGGTGTTGGAACAGATATTATACTATGGTTTCTAGGTGTTTCCTAGTGTTGTTGGTTTTGAGGTTAAGTAGGGTTGTATTGTTCAGTGTGTTGTATTAGAGATAGGGGTGTTATGTCTGTGTGTGGTTGTATGCGTGCGCGTGTGTGTGTTTTAATGTGTCGGTTCTGATTTATGTGTGGGTGTGTATATGTATATGGATGTGCATGCGAGTGTGCCTTGCATTTCATGTTTTTTGTGTGGCTCTGTTCGGTTCAGGAGTGAATCTGGTGATGAAGTTTTTTTTCCTGTGTAAGTAAATAAAAATAATTGTCTGTTTGGAGGATTGGCATTATTTTGAAGCTGTTCCACTGCATGTGTGTACGTGTTTTGAAACATAGAGGTGTCTGTTATCTGCAATTTTGATGTTGCTCTTATGTAAGGCCACTCTATTGCTGAAGTTTTTGGTGGCGCCTATGTAGGATTTGTTGCATGCTGTGCATCTTAGTGCATATACTACATGCGCACAGAAATTTAACGTTATTATTTCGAAATTGGAAGAGTGTGGGTGTTTTGCAACTATTCTTTATTACAACTATACTGTCGCAATTTTATTACAACTAAACAACTTTAACCCGTTGACAAACATAAGAACAATTGTAGTAAAGTCAAGACTACTACTACTACTACTCTCTACCCGTCCCTTTTCCTTCCTTCCTTCCTTCATTTTTATGTTTTGTTTACATTTCTAGATACAAAATAATTGTGTGAGAACAGGTGAATTTGTTGACACATTTACTAATTCTGTTTGAATATTAGTTTTATTTTATTTTATTTTATTTATATTTCATTTGTTGCATGTTGTGCATCTTAGTGCATATACTACATTTCTGGAGGTGCAATTTAGATCCTTTTTTTATTTTGAACGTTTGTGCTGGTTTTTGAATGTGTATGTGTTACCTTCTATTATTATGTCACATACTCCACATCGCGGTTTGTTGCATTTGTAACTCCTTTTGTAGTATGTGGGACGAGTTTTGAGGAAGTTAGGATGTGTTTTAAGTTTTTGGGTTGGCATTTGCTTTTTATTATTTTTGTTGTTTTAGTATGTTGTTTAGTTTGTCGTTCTGATTGAGGAGGATAAGGTTTTTGTTATCTGTGTGAATAGTTCTGGGTTGTTTGTGTTGTGTGTAGAGACCGTATGCTAAAATTTGTTCTTTGTTGTGTTCTTTTGGGGTTCTTAGTTGGTCTATTGGAATTTTTTCAGCCAGTTAAAGACCTTTCTGTATTAGTGGTAGTAGATATCCTCTTTTCCGTAGTGTTATTTGTAGTTCATTCAGTCTAGTCGAACGGAGGTGTCTGTTTGTTACTATGGTGCAGACTATACGTGCTAGGGAGTAGGGTATTGATTTTAGACAGTTTTAAGGATGGTGGCTTTTGAAGTGGAGGTATTGTTGAGTGTCTGTGGGTTTGTGGTAGATGTTTTTGATTATGTTGTTGTTTTTGATTGTTACTAGGATGTCTAGGAAAGGTAGTTCTGTGGGGCTTTGTTCTAGTGTGAAGTTTATTTTTGGGTGTAGATTTTGTAGCAAAGTGTGGAGTTCTTTGATATCCCCCCATGAGGTTCTAGGTCGTCTAGGTATCTTTTCCAAGATTTTATGAAGAGTGTTTTTATATTGTGCCCGTACTTTTGCTCTATCCTTTCATAAAGGGTCTTTTCTAGGAAGGCGAGTGTAAGGGTGGCATATGTCGGTACCATTTTAATACCCATTGCTGTGCCTAGTATTTGGATGTAGTTGTCTTTATTGAATTAGAAGGAGTTGTTATTGAGGATTATGTCGATGCTATCAATCACGAATTGTTTATTGAATCTGGGGTGTAAAGTCTGTGAATGTTTGTCAATCCAATATGCGATAGCTTCTTTTCCTAGATTGTGTGGGATATTGCTATATAGGCTGCTAACATCGAATGTGGCTAGTATAGTCCTATCGTCTACTGTTTGTGGTAGGGAGCTAAGGAAGTGTGTATCATCTCTTACAAAACTTCTGACTAGATTGGTGAAGGGCTATAAGTGTATCTACTAGGTTACTAAATCTGTTTGTTGGGCATGACGGTCCTGCTACTATGGGTTTGAATGTGAGGTCATTGGGGTTTGGGGTGCTTATGTACTCCGACTTTTGTATGTTGATGGCATGTCTTACCTGGTTAGATTTGTGTATTTTGGGTAGCCCATAGAAGATGTTTGTTTTTGTTGTGAAGTTTGTAAGGAAGTCATTTTCTTTTTTAGTTAATGTACTATTGTATGTTGTGCAGAGTTTTGTTATTTTAGATATGGTTGTGTCGTCTATGTTGGAGCTAATTGGTTTGTAATAATTTTCGTTCCCTAGTGATTCTAAATTTTTTGTTTTATAGAAGTTCTTATTCATTATAACTACTGCACTACCTTTGTCTGCTTCCTTTATAACTAAGTTGTTATTGTGTTGGATTTTTTAAGTGCTTGATTTTTGTTTTCGTGTTAGATTACTGGTGGGGTTTTCTTTTTGTTGGGGGTTGAGGTTCCAGAGTGTTTCAAAGAAGGTATTTAGTTCTTTTGTGTTGTTATGTTTGTTGGGGAAGTATGTTGATTTGTTTCTAACTAGAGAGTCGTCTGTTGGTTATCACTGTCATTAAGTATATCTATGAGTCTAAATTTGTGTTCAAATTTTTTAAGGTCTTTCTTTAACTCTGCTATGTTACTTTTGGGAGTTGGGCAGAATTGAAGGCCTAGTTTTAGTACTTCGATTTCGTCCTTTGTAAGTGTCTCTGTAGATGACTTTGGGTTTTTGTTTGTCTAATTGGTGTTGTCATTTTGTGAGGGATTCCTAAATAATGGTTGTGAGGGTCGTTAGTTTCGTTGATCCGGTTGGGAGGTTGGTTGTGTCGTTTTGTAGGGATGTCTGGGTTATGATAATACCTGGGGTATTCCGATTGGTTGTGTTTGTGTGGGGGGTATTTTTGGGGTCGGTTTTGTACTGTGGGGTACTAGGGGTGGGTGTTGTGAAGATCGTTTTGTGTTGGGTGGTATCTATAGGGTGGTTTAGTTCCATTGGGTTGTTTCGGTGGGGGTTGTTAAGTAGGGGGATTTTTTGGTGGTTTGTGTGGGTGGGGTAAGAGACAGTGGGTTTTTGACTGAGTTGGGTGACGTGGTTGGTAGTAACTATTTTCGTATTGTTGTGGGAGATTGTATCTTTTAGTATTGTCATGTGGTAGTGGGTTGTCGGTTGTTGATATGTTGTTTTTTGGAGCATTTTGGTAGTAGTGTTTGTGTGTGTATGGTGCCTGTGTTCTTGTGTGGATGTGTGGTGTTCTATATGGGAGTTTTGTTTGAGTTTGTTGGTGGGGATGGGTGTATGGTATGAATATGTTCCGGTCGTTTCGTTGCGTGTGTTTGGGTCTGTTGTGTGGGTATGTTTGAGAGTGATGTGTGTCTCGTTTCTTACCTTTGTTTTGGAATCTCTCCAGCTGTTGAAGTCGGGTATGTTTTGGTTTTTGGTAGGATTGACTGGTCATGTTCGATTCTTTAGCCAGGTTATCTTCCTTTCGATAATTCTTTTGGATTTTTCCTCCTCCTCCTCTCTGCATTCAGACTCCCAAAGTCCAATAAGGAATTGGTGGGTCTCCTTGGGTCATAGTTTTCTGATGTCGGTTAGTATTTTATCGTCATTTTGTTGTATTCCTCTGTGAGGTGTATCTTTCTGTCCTCCTGTATTTCGATTTCAGCTTGTAGTTTTGATATGTTTAGGGCGTTTTTTTTTATTCTCTTCTGCTCCTCTGTGTCTTGTGGTGTGACTTTTTCTCGGAATTAGTTTTGGATAAACTGCTCCTCCATGGTTAAAAGAAAATAATATATATAATATATATAATATATATATATATATATATATATATATATATATATATATATATGCGGTTTAAAAAGGAGAAACAAACAAAATCAAATTGATTTTTTTGTTTTTCCTTTTAAACCTGATTCATAATAAACAATTGTTAATTTTTATCCTCACTATATATATATATATATATATATATATATATATATATATATATATATATATATATATAGTGTTTGTCAATCGGTAGATCGGTAGATTCAAAAAGCGAGCACGAGACATTTTTTGTTAAAACTTCAAAGAAGACGACGTCGGCATTGGCAAAATGAAATGGACAAGTCTCAATTAGTTCAAGTGCACTTATGGGAAGCAGTTAGCAGGAGATTCCAGGAATTTGACGTCATCACGCTTAGCCAATCACCGGCCGTTCTGAGGCCACCACGACCTACAAGCTAAATCACGTATTTATTTATTTATTATTTAGTTTCTGTGTAGTTCATTAGGTTAGGTTCCAGTTGTCATAAACATGAGGAGGTTCCTGACCAGTAGCCCGGTCCCCGGCCCCAGAAGGCAGTCCCATATCCAGGAAGAGAGAACCATCAGCCGCAGCAGCCTCTCGAATGCCTCAATTATCAGGTAGTTAAAACTTAAATGATTTTTTTTTATCTAAAATGATTTAATCTATACTTTAAAATAATTATAGTAATGCTTTATAAAGAAAAAAGAATAAATAAACGCTTAATTCGGTGAGTCAAAAAACATATGTGCATGTATATGTGTGTGTATGTGATATATATATATATATATATATATATATATATATATATATATATATATATATATATACGGCTCCTTGTAATTAAATCTCTCTCCCTCTCTTTTATGTGTGTGTGTGCGTGTTTGTGAATCTAAAATCTTTTATCTTTTAAAAGACGTTTTGTTGAAACTGTTAAATAGTTTTGTCTCTTGCTTTTCAAATTTGTTAAATTTAAATTGAACAAAAAATAAATAAATAAAATAAAAGTCAGTTTCTTTTTTATCAGAAAAGTTCTGATTGACAGTTTTTATTTTGTTAAAAAATTGAAATTTAACTAAAAATGTTAGTTATCCAGCCCACCACCCGGAGGACACCAGGAGCCTCTCCGTGGCATCTTCCATGTCCACCAGTAGCCTGGAAACCTTGGACAGCAGCAGCGTGGACATGATGAGCGCCATCGGCGAAGAAACCTCCGACCACGAGGAGACCCAGGGAGGGGAACAGGCCTTGAACGGCGAGGAGGAACTAAAGGGCTCTCTTCAAGGCATTAAGGAGTAAGCTGGAATTTTTAAATTTATGTTTTATCACTTTATAAGCTTTATCTTAATGCAACTGCGTTTAAGAAGTGTTTAAGTTTTTAATTTCTTTAATCTTTATCTTTTCTGTTTCAGTTTCTTCAAATTTTACTAGCTGCTGAGCTCCCAGAAGGGCAGTAAGTTAAACAATAAGATGCTGCACAAGGGGATGGCCAGCTGCTGCAAGTGCCCCCAGAAAATAAGGTTCGACAGCGAGTCGAGGGGAAACCTTAAAAAGCATTTCAAGACAATGCACCCCTCCATGCTGTCGTCTCTGGACGAAGCCATGTCCCTCAACCGGTTTTAGCCGATGAACAGGGTAGAGAAGACCATTCGCCAGATCACACCGAGGGAGGCGACGGAGAGGCCCACGAAGCTGTCGCAGGAGATGGCCCAGCAGGCGTACATGGTCTAGTTCGCGGAGGGCCTCAAGCCCCTCTGTGACACCGAGGACGAGGCCACGAGGACCTTCTTGAACTTCCTAAAGCCAGAGTTCAAGATGCCGTGCAGAAAGACCCTCACCAAGCGGCTCAACAAGTACGCTGTTCAGGTAAAAAAAAAATTTAACTATTAAAATTTAAACTAGGTAGTTGAAAGTAAGCTTAACTTTAAAAATGATTTTATTTTTTTTTAAACTATTAACATATTATTTATTAACTTAAAGCTTTTTTAAAGTTACATTTAAGGGTTTGTTTTTTTTTTTTAACTTCGTTAAGTTTTAATTTAATAATTTATGACTAAAAGCAAAACTTTTTTTATTTTTTAAAGAGTATTCTATCAAGTCTAATTTCCTTGGCAGGTCAAGGATGAGGTCAGGGCCACCCTGCAGGACGTCGACCTTGTAGCCACCACCGCCGACTCCTGGACATCCCACAGGAGGGCCTTTCTCGGCTGCACGGCGCACTGGATTGACCCCATCACTTTGGAGAGGATGGCAGCAACTCTTGCGTGCAGGGAGCTGATGGAGAAGCAGACGGGACGATTTCTGGCAAGGAACTTGTCTGACATCTTCGCGGAGTTCGACATCAGCAACAAGATCACCCACTGCACCACCGACAATGTGCGCAACTACGTGGCAGCCTTCGAACACTTTGCCGCCGACACCACCACCAGGCCAGAGTTAACAGAGAAGCAGCTCGAGGAGCAGACCGACGAGGCGATCGTCAACAGTGAGGTCGTCGACGTCTCGGACATGCTGCGCAACAGGGGGGATGATGAGTCACAGCTTCCGCAACATTTTAAATGCAATGCTCACACTCTCAACCTGTTGGCCACGATGGACGTGGCAAAGGTGCCTGAGTGGAACACTGGGTCCAGGGCTGTCTTTAGGAGGCCTGGGGCCAAGGCCCAGGCCCTGTGGAACCTGCAGAATAGGTCCTCTGTCTACGCAAATAAAATAAAGGAGGCTCTGGGTGGCAGAAGGCTCATCACCCCTGTAGCTACGAGGTGGAGCAGCTACTTCAACTCCATGAAAGCCCTCATGGAGCTTGTGCTGGAGAAGCAGGATGCCAAGGTTGCCATCAACCACATCCTCGCCGACCAGGGCTCTGCCGGCTTCGATCTGAAAGATGCCGAGATCATCAAGGAATACGTGGATGTAATGGAGCCTGTCGCCACCTGCCTAGACAGGATGCAGTCAGACAGGTGGGCCTACATGGGCAACCTCCTGCCCGACTTGATGCTCCTCAAAAAGAACCTCCAGCAGCAGCAGAGCCGCAACCTCAAACACGCCAAGAAGCTTGTGGACTACCTCCTCGACCAGGATAACCTCATTAATGGCTTTGCCAACAGGTAAGATAAAATCCCCTGTAAAAACATTTATAAAATTTTAAAAACTTGCAAAAAATTCTTAGCATTTTTAATTTTATCTTTTATTCAAAACTAAAATTTAAATAAAAAATATAATTAAGTTGTTTAGATAAAACTTTAAAGAAATGATTTATTTTAAAGAACTTTTATAAATAAAAACTTATATGTGCTTTTTTTTATTAGATTTGGTCACCTGTTCACGGAGGAGAACCTACTGATGGCCACCGCCACCCACCCAGCTCACACTCTCCAGGCCATCTACCGCCTTGCGGAGCAGGACTACCCCACCATCAAGGAGAGGCTTGTTAGGGAGTTGGTCGACATCATTAGTCCAAACCTCTACGCTGGAGGCTGCTGCTGATCAGGGTTGCTCGGATCAGTACTTCTGCTATGATGACCTCTATGGGCCTTCGACTTCCACCACCCCAGCCAACAACTCTACGCTGGAGGAGGCCATCAAGCTGGAGGTCATCAACTGGGTCAGGGCCAGGGACCACGTCGTCAGGAAGGAGCAGTTTCCTGCCGGCCACCGCGATGCCTGGGTGAAGTTGTTTATCAAATACAACACCTCCTTGCCCAGTTCCGCTGCCGCTGAGAGGTTGTTCAGCACCGCTGGCGACATCCTCCGCCCCAAGAGGTCCTCCCTGACTGCAAACAACTTTGAGCAGTTGGTAATGTTAAAGGGCAATAGCAAGAGATTTAAGAGCTTCCTCAAGAAGGACCTCAAGGAAAGTGCTGACACCGACCTGGAGTAGGAGGCTCAAGACGACTTCATTTTTTTGTGTTGGGAAGAAATTTATTTTGTGATTTATTTTGTAAAATTTAATAAAATGTTTAAAAATTAATAAATAATACTGTATTGTCGAGTTTGTTTAAATTTAACGTTTTTTTTAGTTCGATGTTTATTTTTTGAGTGAGAAATTCATTTATTAAATAAGTTATGATGGATTTTAACAGCATTGGGGGAAATGCCATTATTGAAATAGAGGGACTTTTTTTTTTTTAATCAAAAAGAAATACTACAAAGTCTGAAAATCTAATCTCCAAAACCAGTGTGTAGTTCAAAATTATTTGAACCAAATGAAGGGGGAAGCGTATGAAGAAAAAAAGGGGGGGGGTAAAAAGAATTAAATTAACGAAGATATCTTTCGGCCGATACTTTTCAACTTTAACATCGGCAGGTTTAATATATATATATATATATATATATATATATATATATATATATACATATATATATATTGTTTTTATTTTAATATGATTATCCACTGACATGTGTTTCGTCGTCTACGGCTCATCAGAGTGGCTGAATCTAGCGATATATATATAGTGTAAAATTTTGTTGAAAATTCAAACACTCACGTTTTCTTTTTCATAACCTTCGTTTATTTCCTGGATATTTTCCATTACAGCTGTTTCAGATATTTTCAGATATATATATATATATATATATATATATATATATATACATACACACACACACACACACACACACACACACACACATATATATATATATATATATATATATATATATATATATATATATATATATATATATATATATATATATATATATAATTATTTACTATAATAAAAAATATATACAGACACTAGTATTTCATTTTTGGGATGTCACGATTACCACCGGTCAGGAGATTCGAACCCCGCAACGAAGCTATCTCTGACTCCATTAGCAATATATATATATATATATATATATATATATATATATATAGAGAGAGAGAGAGAGAGAGAGAGAGAGAGAGAGACAGACAGACAGACAGACAGACAGAGGGAGGAAAGGAGAGAGAGGGAGAGAAAGAGGAGAGCAGGATAGAGATCTGGCTCCGTGATTGGCGTTCTAAATGTGTTACTGTTTCGCATTTCGGCCAACCACCTCAATTCGTCTGACCAGAGACTAACACCTTGTGACAATTGTTGACACAATTGACAAACAGTGAAGCCAAAACAATGTCCGCTGAGCAGACATCGACAATGGTGAAAAGGCTTTGGTTGGTGCGTCATCGCAGTAACACAAGCTGCCGAACTGCGACATTGAGTCTAGATTCTTAAAATTGAAGGCGGATATTCTTAGATGTGATGCTGTTCCTGCCACAAAATGTCACAGGGCCATAAATAGACAAAACACGCACACATACATTGGCACACACAGGCATCCATAAATTTTACACTGTCAAGTACATAAAACACACCGCGTTATTAGTTCTACCAAACTACTCTGTCAATTTTCAGGCTACAAACTCGAGATTTGACATAAACGTTTTTAGGCGGGAAATGTGGCTCTCAATGCGTCAAACATTAACGATTAAACCTTTGAAAACTCTACCAAACTCCTCCGCCAATTTTGGATCCAAACACTTTAAATTTTAGATTTAGGTTCCTTGGACATGGATCAAATTTTTTAATTTGATTTGAGCCCAAAACAATAAATGTTAAAGGGTCAAATTAGTGTCAAAATTTTTAAAAAATTGACCTTTTTTCGACCAATTGACCAATTTGAAATTTTATATAGAGTTTATTCTGACAAGCTTTTTGGCTGAACATTTCGCTGCCAAGGGGTGCAAGTGTAAAAGATTTTATCTTTGCGGTCTCTAGCAAACTATTTAGGAAATGTTTGGTCTAAATATCTTAAAATTTTCATAAAGGGTATTCAGACATGCATCAAGCTTTTTAAACAGTTTTTTGGGCGAAAATTTGGCTGTCAAGGGATCAAAATTGAAAGGCTTGACCTTTGCAATTTGAGGTTTAAACACTTGCAGTTTTAGATGTAGGTTTCTGTAGACATGATTCAAACTTTTTAATGTATATATATATATATATATATATATATATATATATATAAGCACATCCACTCATGAACAATACAAATGGGGCCGAGCAAATAGCTAGTATATATATATATATATATATATATATATATATATATATATATATATATATATATATATATTCACTCTTTTTTTTTTCATTTTTCTTAAACTTTTTCTTCTATGGGGATGGGACATCCAACCAGATGTCTGACATTTACCCCTATTTTAGTGAGTCCAACCAAGAGATCTTTTCAGGATTCTAGCCGTCCCTTTTAGTGCAATCGTTTGTATTTCACTTGCACTTGGTTCACCGGGTATGCTTGCTATGTACTTTTTAAAGTTCTTTTTCATAAGCCCAGTTGCTCCTATGATGACTGGTATAATTGAAACGTCTTTTAATTTCCAATTTCGTTTCATGTCATACATAAGTCCTTGATACTTTGTAATCTTTTCCCTCTCAACTCTGTTAAGCCCTGTATCATTGGGTACACTGACCTCTATTACGGTCGCTTTTTTGTTTGCTCTGTCCCAAATCACTATATCTGGTTTAACAGCTGCATTTTGAAGATATGTAGCAGTAGGGATTATGTAGCCATAGTGAATAGTGTAGTTGTCATTCCCAACTGTTCGTTCGGGTGTATGTTCCCAGGAGTTTTTACTACACTGAATGTTGAGTTTCTTACATATCTTCCAGTGAAGGTATTTGCAAACTCCGTTATGGCGATCTGTATAATAACCGTCTCCAAGTAGGACTTTGCAACCAGAAATCAGGTGGCCCACACTCTCAACCTCAGTGCTACAGAACCTGCATTTATTATTGTTGCTTAGACCACACATCTTTTTGAAAGCGTTTGTCATGAGGCCCTGGTCTTATGCAGCCAATATCAACCTCTCTTGGTCGTAATGGAGGGATCCTCTTTTGAGCCAGTCCAGGGAACCATCCCTATCAATATATTCTTGGGATAGTTCAGTCGGTAGGTATTTTGCCCGTTTATGGTTGGTCCATTCTTCTGTTTTAACACTATGGAACTGGCTAGTGTATTTTTTCCGACTTTTCTGGGCTATGTCAGTGGCAGGCTTGTTTGGGTTCTCAGTATCATTTGCAAGGCAATCTTTTCCAAAATGAGTGGCAAGTTGTGTTATAGATGTTGTGCTACTTGCTCGATTCTGATAATGGTCTTTAATTTTCATAAGCTTGGGGTTACAGGAACTTATTATGTACTGACCTATGCTGACGATTGTGGCTCTGTGTTGATGATTGACTTCCGAGAGCCCCATACCTCCTTCTCGCCTGGGTAGGTACAAACGAGGCATGCACTGATTTCGATAAATAACTCGGTACAAGGTAGCATTTTCCTTGTCTTTGTGTCAAGCCAATTTATGTCTTTCTGAGGCCAGTCAATAATGCCAAAACTATATGTTAGTACTGGCATGGCAAGTTGGTTAATTGCCGTAATTCTGTTCTTGTTTGTGATTTCAGTTTTGCAGATTTTTCTTACCCGGCGTAAATATTCTTGGCTTAGTTTCTCTCTCATCTTTGAATGCTGGATGGCCTCATTTTCATCAATGCCGAGGTATTTGTATGTTTCCTGTTCATCCAGTTCTCTGATTACACTATTTTCATCGTGCTGTATATTTTCAGTAGATACCTTCTTGCCAGCTTTCAGAGTACACATAGCACACTTATCCAGTCCGAGCTTCATTTTGATGTCATTAGAAAAAGTGTGGACAATTTTCAGTAGATTATCTAAATCCTTATCCGAGCTAGCATAAAGCTTAAGATCATCCATGAAAAATAAATGATTTATTACCTTGGAGGATTCTCTTTGGCGGCTGTTGCTTAGATTATAAGCACCTTGGTAGTTCTTTAGAAGCTTACTTAGAGGATCAATTGCCAGGCAAAATAGTAGAGGAGATAAACTGTCTCCTTGGAAGATTCCTTTTTTTATTCTTATATTTGGGATGGATATCCTTCCCCCGTTATGGTTTAAGGTAATGGATGTTTGCCACTCCTTCATTTGGGCAGCTAAAATTTCTCGTATGGTCGGGTGGATTTTATATAATTCAAGGCATTTTAGTATCCACGAATGGGGTACACTATCAAATGCTTTCTGATAATCTATCCATGCCATATTTATATATATATATATATATATATATATATATATATATATATATATATATATATATATATATATATATATATATATATGATGGATCAAGTTCTTAGGTACAAGAATTGAAATGTGATTTGACATGATTAAAATTCGAAAATTGGAAGAGAATATTGCGTAATGGAAACATATTAAAGGTATTTGCAGCTTCTCTTCCAATTTTCTGATTTTAATCATGTCAAATCACACTTTATTTCCTTTTGACGGATTGATTGTTGCTATTTCTTCTGATGAGTTAAGAGCAAAATATATTCACTGATTGATATAATAATTGATTAATTTTGCGCTACGAAACAGATACTGTCAAGAATTGTGAATATCGATTGAATTAAAGGAATAAATTATAAGATGGTCAACATCATGAATTTGGGAATTTTTGTCACTTATTCTCTCTCTCTCTCTCTCTCTCTCTCTCTATATATATATATATATATATATATATATATATATATATATATATATATATGGCGTGATGGATCAAGTTCTTAGGTACACGCCTCGCATGCAACTGATTAGCGTTTCGATTCCTGAGCTCGAATATGTTCCCCTGCCGAGCCCAAATCTCTTGCGTCTAGGTTTTCCGGTCTTAGGTTTCCATAGTTTTTGTTACCTGCGGCATTGTTTGAGCGTGCAAATAAATATACCTCCTTCTATCTATCTCTATCTATCTCTCTCTCTCTCTCTCTCTATATATATATATATATATATATATGTGTGTGTGTGTGTGTGTGTGTGTGTGTGTGTGTGTATCTTTGTGGGTTCATGTACATGTGTGGATAGGGGTGTATTTGTATCTATGCGTATATAATGGGTATATAATCTATATATATATGTGTATGCTTGTATGTGTGTATATATATATGTGTTTATCGAAAGGTGAATCAGATTATTAGTATTGGTATAATAACAGCGGTAGTATATGATATACGGGTGTGTATATCGCTATATATGTAGATATATGTGTGTAGCTGTAACTACCTGTGTGGGTGTTTATGTATATTATGTGGATGTGCGTTTACGTTTAGTGTACATATATAGAACTATATATGTACATTCTGTATATGTGTGCATGTATATCTATGTATATATGTACGCGGGTGTATCAGAACGCATATTTTTATGGATATTTATTCATGTAGAAGTTGGTAGCTCTGTTCGTATGTGTAAGGTAATATACGAAACGGTGTGTATCCACTCCTGAGTATACATATATATATATATATATATATATATATATATATATATATATATATATATATATATATATATACGTTTTGCGTTTTATTTTTTTTACCGTATCTTTCTGTTAAGTTACATTATTGTTTCAGCTACTCGGCCGTTTTTTTTTGGCCGTCTGTAGCTTCCTTAGACATTTACAGGGTTTTCTGTAAAAGTCTGAGGAAGTTACAGACGGCCAAAAAAAACGGCTGAGTAGCTGAAACAATAATGTAACTTGACAGAAAGATACGGTAATAAAAAATGAAATGCATATTTGCTCTACAACAGTATTGAGCACTTTCTTCAGTTTTTATTAATTACCATTTCCACTATATATATATATATATATATATATATATATAGTAATTTATAAAATATATATGGCGATTAAGCTACACTGAATATTCGGCGTTTCATCCCCTCTAGGATACGTCAGGCTTATATATATATATATATATATATATATATATATATATATATATATATATATATGTGTGTGTGTGTGTGTGTGTGTGTGTGTGTGTTTACTTTTTTTACATGGAGTTCACCACTTATCAAGGCCCAATGGCCACTCAGGGATAAGGGTTATTGTGTGTACAGTAATCAATAGGATAGTGTAGCAATAGTATTGGAGAATTGGTAAGGTGTCATTACTTGGGGGGGGGGGTCATCAGGACTTCTGAAATATGCGTATATGTAAATCGACAGTACCGTTTCCTCCACACTGGGTGGCCGTCGGGAATATCCTAAGTATCTAAAGTCTTTGACCGCTGGCTATAGGAGACATAATGTCGGATTTCTCAAGTAATTTATAACGCAAAAAGAGGGGATTTCTCAAGTAATTTATAACGCAAAAGAGGGGATTTCTCAAGTAATTTATAACGCAAAAAGAGGGGATTTCTCAAGTAATTTATAACGCAAAAGAGGGGATAAAAAAGAATATAAAAATAAAAATAAAAATTATCCCTTTCCGAAATCAAGATATGAAGAGATAAAAGCCTCCACCACACCTCACCCCCACCCATATGAGATTACAAGATTCTAATTTTGTAAACAAAATAAGAAAATGTTTTTTTGTGTCTTGAAATTTCAGTTTTCAAGGGTAATTCTTGGCCTGAAGACGTAATCTCCTCAATAACACGTGATTACAGAAACATGTATGCACATATGTAGCCATCAATGTTGGTAAAAATAAATTTAATATACCTGCACTGTTTACTCATTGAGCACTTTTTGGTAGACACACGTTTTATTGGATGTACTTCTAGGAAACTAAACTCCACTGACATAATATATATATATATATATATATATATATATATATATATGACTACTTCATTTAATCACATAAAATTAATATACGAAAGTATAAATTTATGCGTAAATTTTAAGCATTTACTTCAACAGTGCTTAATACATAGGTAGAGCTAGGTAGTAAGTTATAAAATATATATTGCAATTAAACTACGCAGAATATTCTGCGTTTCATCACGCTAGGATTCATCAGGCCTATGCCTACACACACACACACACACACACACACACATATATTGTATTGGTAGTAATTATTAAGTGTGTCTACCAAAAGAGTGCTCAATGTTTAGACAGAGCCAAAATAAGTGAATTTAGTTTACAAACAAATGGCTACACATAAGCATACATGTTTCAGCGAAAACCCAGAAAACTGAGATGTCCTTGGCCTGACGAAGCGATTCCCTTACTGGGTTTTCGCTGAAACATGTATGCTTATGTGTAGCCATTTGTTTATATATATATATATATATATATATATATATATATATATATATGCATATATATATATATATATATATATATATATATATATATATATATATATATATATATATATATAAGGCTTCCTTCACTCTTGGCAGACTATGGATACCCACTATAAGGGTGCCTGCGCTTAACATTTTTGTGGCAAGAATTGCACAATCTCCAATCACACCTTTTCTGAGTCGACATTGTTGAATACCAGTGGCAAGTGGAGGTTCAGGACGACTGGAAGCAATGCCGAGATAAGCGGAGAGCACGTACATCTGGTACTAGATAGGCTCAACGTTGTTTAACTCCGGTGATATGACGAGAACCGGTGTGTCAACCTGATTATATATATATATATATATATATATATATATATATATATATATATATATATATATATATATATATGAACAAATGATTAATAAAACATGTTAAAAGACATCTTGAAAAAGAGTTAAAAACATATTTAATTTTAAAAAAAGGAAGCACAAGATAAGTGGATAGTCCTTAATCTTACTTGGTTAAAAAAAAGGGTGAGGTAAGGGGAACAGGAGGCAAAAGAAAAATGATAAAAAGATTTCACATGAATGGATAGTCCGGTGAAGGGTAAAAATCCAAAAATGGTAAAATCCAAAACGGTCGAATTTAAAATTTCAATCCAATGGATAAATTCCAAATGGTCCAAAATAATCCAAAAGGCAGAGTTCCTTGGAAAAAAGCGCAAATGGAATGAATTCCAAATCATTTTCTTTTAATGATTTGGAATTCATTCCATCTGGCTGAGTTTATTTTACTTGTAAATATTAACTCTTTAATATTTATAATATATTTTAAGTTTACCATTTTGATTACATTGGTAAACTTATTGTAACTTTTATATATATATATATATATATATATATATATATATATATATATATATATATATATAGTATGTATATTTCTATTTATATACATAAATATACATGTTTATATACATATATATTTATATATATATATATATAGAGAGAGAGAGAGAGAGAGAAGGGGGAGAGAGAGAAAGACAGACAGAGACAGAGACAAAGATTAGTGACAGAAGATTGGCGTTCTAAATGTGTTACCGTTTCACATTCCGGCCAACCACCTCAGTTCGTCTGACCAGAGACTAACACCTTGTGACAATTGTTGACACAATTGACAAACAGTGAAGCCGAAACAATGTCCGCTGAGCAGACATCGACAATGGTGAAAAGGCTGACCTTTGCGCGTTAGTTGGTGCGTCATCGCAGCAACACAAGCTGCCGAACTGCGACATTGAGTCTAGATTCTTAAAATTGAAGGCGGATATTCTTAGATGTGATGCTGTTCCTGCCACAAAATGTAACAGGGCCATAAATAGACAAAACACGCACATATACATTGGCACACACAGGCATCCATAAATTTTACACTGTCAAGTACATAAAACACACTGCGTTCTTTGTTCTACCAAACTACTCTGTCAATTTTCAGACTACAGACTCGAGATTTGACATGAACGTTTTTAGGCGGAAAATGTGGCTCTTAATGCGTCAAACATTAACGATTAAACCTTTGAAAACTCTACCAAACTCCTCCGCCAATTTTGGATCCAAACACTTTAAATTTTAGATTTAGGTTCCTTGGACATGGATCAAACTTTTTAATTTGATTTGAGCCCAAAACAATAAATGTTAAAGGGTCAAATTAGTGTCAAAATTTTTAAAAAATTGACCTTTTTTCGACCAATTGACCAATTTGAAATTTTACATAGATTTTATTCTGACAAGCTTTTTGGCTGAACATTTCGCTGCCAAGGGGTGAAAGTGTCAAAGATTTTATCTTTGCGGTCTCTAGCAAACTATTTAGGAAATGTTTGGTCTATATATCTTAAAATTTTCATAAAAGGGTATTCAGACATTGGCACACACGCACGCATAGACACGCATCAATAACTCTGACTGTTAAGTATATAAACCACACAGCGTTTTTTTTTTCTTTGCTCTCATTCTTTCTCCATTTGTCAGGATGTCGGTCAGTGGAAGACTAATACAAGGGCCCGACAATATTTTTTGGACACTTCAGTATTCAACTTTCCGAGTACCATAGAGTGGCGAAATTCCGGAGGGGACAGTCATTATTTCGATGGAGAGGGGGGCACATTTCTTAGATGGAGAGGGGGACACATTACTTAGATGAGTGGGAACAATGTTCATATAAATGATTTCACATTACCTTCAATTTGGTAGAAAGATGACACGAAAACGACAGTTACAAAAATATGAGATGTTCTTTTATTCCATTTGACCGGTCGAAATGATGATCACATCCAGGAATTCAAAGTTGTTTCTACGTGTTTAAAACTTTCCCCTTCGCTTATAAAGGGGGACCCTCCTCTGATTCGATCCGGACTCGACTCATGACTCCGTCTCTCTCTGTCTAACTCATTTTCGACTCTAGCTCCTATATTGAGAATTCATTTCTGCCATGACGTCATACGGGTGTCCAAAAACCTGATCGACCCACCTGGCCTAGACATGCGTTGTTCGCACATGTTCCCAGACCATTTCTGCAGACAAAGAATTCTTACTAACCTATTTTTCGACCTAACTTATTTTTCAATACGTTTTTAATTTGCTATCGTTCGTTATTTTCTAAAATAAATTTTTAAAATCATACTGCTATAAGTTAAAATACTGACATGCAATAGGTTTTAGAGATGTAATCCAGATTAAGCGAACAGTTTATGTGTTTTTAATTTGCTATTGTTCGTTATTTTCTAGATGACCTTATTTTAATTCAGTTTTCATAAAAAAGAATTGAACAATCAAAATAACTTTTACAACAACATATCTAAACTATTTAATGTGAACTGAACAATGCGAAATTCCATTTCTGAATTTATTTCTGAACCTTGCTTACGAGGTTCGAATCTCGGTCTATCTAATCTCATTTTTACTCATTTAATGTTTTTCTTACTTACAAGAAAATGGCTCTTTTCTTGTAACAGTAGTAGTAGTAACAGTAGTAGTAGTAGCTGCGGTTTGAGAGTTTAAATATCTTTGATTTGTAAATTCCGTGCTGTTTGCTGCTGATAGAAACCTCTCTATAGGCTTGCGCCCAATCAGAGACCATCTCTCAGGCAAGTTTATCACGTGACGAAGTTCATAAAAATGTTAAACCACAATAACTTTCTTCTTCTTCTTTTCCCCCTCTCTCTCCCACCTTCCCCCTCTCCATCCTTCCCCCTCTCTCTCCCACCTTCCCCCTCTCTCTCCCACCTTCCCTCTCTCTCTCCCTCCTTCCCCCTCTCTCTCCATTCTTCCCCCTCTCTCTCCCACCTTCCCCCTCTCTCTCCCACCTTCCCCCTCTCTCTCCCACCTTCCCACCTCTCTCTCCCTCCTTCCCCCTCTCTCTCCCACCTTCCCTCTCTCTCTCCATCCTTCCCCCTCTCTCTCCCACCTTCCCCCTCTCTCTCCCTCCTTCCCCCTCTCTCTCCCACCTTCCCTCTCTCTCTCCATCCTTCCCCCGCTCTCTCCCACCTTCCCCCTCTCTCTCCCACCTTCCCCCTCTCTCTCCCTCCTTCCCCTCTCTCTCCCTCCTTCCCCCTCTCTCTCACTTCTTCCCCTTGCTGATAACACACTCCTTTCTTGAGGCGCAATAGGATCCGCCCAAACCTTCGGCTCTGGGTCGACGAGGAAACTACGTAATTTTTATCCGAGGATCCAAGACCAACAGAAATTAGAGCATTCCTGTCACGATCCGGTCCCTGTTGATTGCAGTTTGCTGCTGATTCTGTGCAGTTCTAGGAGGTCCGCCGTCTCAGACTTGGCCGTCTCTCTTTGAGACGTTATTAGTGCTAATAGCCTGAGGCGCCATTACTGAGAAATGCTGACGGGACTGCCTCTTCTCGGTTGGTACACTGACTTCTTAATCATACTTTTCCGGCTCTGGTGTCAACATGAATTTTTTTTTCACTTTCCACAGAACAGACAAAACTTTTCATTTCCGTGGACTCACATTTCTATTGCTAACCTTTTTCTACTTTTTTACATTTTTTTTTTTATACAGTGATCACCACTTATCAAGGCCCGGAAGCCACTCAGGGATAAGGGTTATTGCAAGTACATTACGTTAGTGTGGAGATTTGATGAAGTGTTTACTTAAGGGGGCGGTTCATTAGGAATTTGTTAACATTGGACTTGAAGACATCCAAGTTGTAGTCCGGTGGGAAGCAGGCAGACGGAACAGAGTTCCACAGGCGTGCAGTTCTAAGAAAGAAGCTTTGTTCATGGAATCCGCGTTTTGATTTAGGCACAGATATAGAGTGGGGGAAATTTTTCACAGTGGATTCAGCTAGATGGGTGTTTTTCGTGAAAGATTGGCGAGGGGGGACCAGAGATTGGAGTTCAGACGAGCACCTGCCATGGAAATAACGATAAAACAAGGATAGGCTCGCAACGTCTCTTCTGTGGGAGAGAGGTTGCAGGGTAGAGAAAAGGGCATCCCCCACTAAGCCACGAAGTCTATTTTGTACTCTGTCAAGGCAGGATAGGCTGTTTTTAGCAGCTCCTGCTCAGATATGGCAACAGTATTCCATCCTTGGACGTACTTGGCTTTTATATAGATAGAGAATTGAATCAGTAGTGAGATATCTTCTGGAGCAGTAGAAGGATCCCACCATCTTTCCAGCAACCTTGGCAACAGACTTGATGTACGTGTTCCATTTCAGATCAGGAGTAAAGGTCAAACTCAGAAGCTTGTCAAAACACAGAGCCTCACCCAGACGAGAGCCATCCATCACAATTGATGCCAGATGGGGATCAGAGCGCTGATGATGCAAGGATAGGAGTTTGGTTTGGGATGCATTAAAGGTAACCAGCTACATCTTCCCCTACTGAACCACGCGCTCGAGATCAGAGGAGAGAGAATCAGAGAGAACGTTGTCGTTTACAGCCCCCGATGCGTTGCCGCAGATGGCCGTGTCATCAGCACAGATGTCAACGCATGATTTAAGTATGTGTTTAGGGAGGTCATTGATGTAGATCAGGAAGAGAGTTGGGCCCAGGATTGACCCCTGAGGGACTCCAGCATTTATATGCGTACAGTCTAAGATAACTAATGATGCAGTGCTCTTTCTGTTGCCGAATGTCTCAGAACGATAAATTTGTCGTCTTAAAAAAGCTAAAACACCACAACTTTGGAATTCATTATTGAGATGAGTATTATTTATATTGATTTTTATTTATTGCGACTATTATCCTCATCTTTCTTAGTTGTTGTTTCACGACGTTTCGACCAACTATTCCTCTGTCCTTCGTCAGGTGGTAACCGCGACGGATAGGAACGTCGAATCTCCTAATGAATTCCAATTAAAATAATATATATATATATATATACCAGTCGGTACGGACCCGACCATGGAAGATCAGATAATAAATAAACGTAGATTTATAAGATTTAAAAAATCCAACTTTGATCGACCCTTCGGGGCCCATGGCGCAGTTGATAGAGATGTTGAATCTTTACGGTTCCAGATGAGAATTATCTGAAGATAGCAGTTTCAATCCTACCCAAAGCCGGCCAGAGGCTTACTTGGCCAAAAACGTGGTGAGACGACAACAACTACGGATGGCAGTGATTGTTGAGAATGCAGTTGGGAGATTCGGAGTTCCTATCCGTCGCGGTTATCACCTGACGAAGGCCAGAGGAATAGTTGGCCGAAACGTCTTGAAACAACAACTAAGAAAAGATGAGGATAATAGTACGCAATAAATAAATGAACACTACAACTTTAGTTTAAAACTTTTATCGATAAAATCAAATCATCTATTAATGTAGCCGTCTTCAGCCTAAATAAACGCCTAGATACGTATGACCAACTGTGGTAGACCAGCGAGTTCAATTCGGGGAGGCAATGAGGGAAGACTACAAAGTTGTTGCACTCCATTTGAAGCTAAGCCTGAGTCTCTTTGTACTTGTAGGCCTGCGCCGAATCCTGCTGCCCCACCCAGGGTCTTCCAGCGGGCACCTAATTACACCAGGGAATCACCACACTCTTCAGCGCATCCAGGTACTCTATGGTGTTGACTTTCAAGCCGACTTCGAAGATTTGAGGTGGCATGATGTGGCCCTCACTTGAAACAACACCAAAAACCATAATCGTAGCCAGAAAGGGCCGTCCAATACGGTAAGCATTGTTACGGTCCTACTGTCATAACTTATAGCGGTAGAGAGCATGAGTTATATAGCGGCGCATCGCCGATCTCGCTCGTTGAACATTTTGTCACTTTCAGACATGATAGAAAGCTTCTATCCCCCTTGGGATTTGTACAAAACTGGCCAACTAATAGATTGTGTGCAACAAAAAAAAAAAACGTTTTTATCAATAGGAAATGGAATATGCCGTCTTTTCTAGGGCGACAATTTTATCGTTCCACCTTCTAAATACTCACCTATGTCTACACGAACTTTATGCTGTCAAATATTTAAACCACATCTCTTTCTGGTTCTTGTCCAGAAGTTTCCCTATATTAAAAATTATAAGTAATGAATATATATATATATATATATATATATATATATATATATATATATGTATATATATATATATATATATATATATATATATATATATATAGAGAGAGAGAGAGAGAGAGAGAGAGAGAGAGAGCAAATAGTTAATAAAACATGTTAAAAACACTTTAAAAAGAGTTAAAAACATATTGAATCTGAAAAAGAAACACTTAATAAGTGGATAGTTCTTAATCCGCGGAGTTTCGAAGAAATACTTTCCTTCTCATTAGAGGTAGGAATTAGCAAAATGCGGGATCGGATTTGGCATACAAAAGTATTTGATGAAACTGCAAGTAAGTCCAAGATCTTACTTGATAACAAAAAAGTGAAGCAGAGGGAATATGGTGAAGAAAGGGGTGATTTCACGTGAATGGATAGTCTGGTGAAAGGTGTGTGTGTGTATATATATATATATATATATATATATATATATATATATATATATACATATATATGCGTCTGTGTGTATAAATATGTGTATATATGGGGGGCATAAGTCACTTTGCAATTTGAAAATCAAAGAACTTTTTCTTAAATGACTGTATTTAATTAATTCTTTTTAATCTTGGCTTTGCAAAGTCGAGCTCTTTTTAAGCTATTCTTAACAGTTCTTAACACCGGAAGTTGTAGGGAAAGAATTTCCTGCGTATGTTTGCCTTAAGTTCTCGGATGCTTCGAGGCTTATTTGCATACACTTTGTCTTTAAGATATCCCCAAAGCCAAAAGTCTAGCTCTGTCAAATTAGATGAACGCGGAGGCCATTCAAAATCGAAATTTCAAGAGATTTTTCGATCCTGAAACATTACAGTTAACAACTGCATTGTTGCTCTAGCTGTATGTGCAGTTGCTCCATTTTGTTTGCCACCAATACCCTGGCATGTTTACTAACTGAGGTTGAACAAATTCAATAGCATATCTTTTAAGATGGTATTGGACATTGAAATGGCGCGTATAAGATCTTTGCATTGCAACAATTGACCGTCCATTTTCAAAGTGAAATTTAATTATCCTCACTCGTTGTTCTGTTGTAAACTTATCTATACAAACCATTTCCAAAGATTCTATTTTATAATTCTGAAAAGAGAATTTAAAATATATTAATAGAAAAAAGTTATTGAATTTTTTAAAATGTAAAGTGACTCATGGGCCACACCGTATATATATATATATATATATATATATATATATATATATATATATATATATATAAGCGAAAATAGTTAATAAAACATGTTAAAAAACACTTTCAAACAGAGTTAATAACATATTTAATCTGAAAAGGAAACACTTAATACGTGGATAGTCCTTAATCCGCGGAGTTTCGAAGAAAATACTGTCCTTCCTATCAGAGGGTAGGAATTAGCTAAGTGTGGGATCGGATTTTGCATACAAAAGTATTTGATGAAACTGCAAGTAAGTCTAAGATCTTACTTGATAACAAAAAAATGAAGCAGAGGGAATATGATGAAGAAAAAGGTGATTTCACGTGAATGGTGAAAGGTAAAGTATCTAATGATGATAAAATCCAAAAATGTAAGTCCAAGAAAGTTAGTTAAATTTTATTTTTATTTTATTTTATTTTATATATATATATATATATATATATATATATATATATATGATGCAATTCTCTATCTATATAAGAGCCAAGTTTGCCAAGGATGGAGTACTGCTGCCACATCTGGGCAGGAGCTGATAGAATCGACATCCTGCCTTGATAAAGTTCAAAATAGATTCCGTAGCCTCATAGGAGATGTCCTTTTGTCTTCCCTGCAACCTCTATCTCATAGAAGAGATGTAGCGAGTTCTTCTTTGCTTTGTCGTTATTTTCATGGCAAGTGCTCGACTGAGCTCTAATCTATGATCCCCCCTCGTCAAACTTTCACAAGAAACACTCGTCTAGCTGAAAACACTATCTATAATTCCCCCGCTTTTTATCTGTGCCTAAACCTAAACGTAGATTCCATGAACAAAGCTTCTTTCTTAGAACTACACGCCTGTGCAACTGTCTTCCGTTTTTCTGCTTTCCATCTGACTACAATATGGTTGTCTTCAAGTCCAATGTAAACAAGTTCTTGATAATCCGTTCCCTTTAGGTTAACAAATTTACCTAATTTCTATTACTGACAATTACTATATTTTGCAATTGACTACTGGACACTCTTTAACCCTTATCCTCCAGCGGGCCCTGGGCCTTG
The DNA here is from genome assembly GCF_053919585.1 of Euprymna scolopes. Classification (NCBI taxonomy): domain Eukaryota; kingdom Metazoa; phylum Mollusca; class Cephalopoda; order Sepiida; family Sepiolidae; genus Euprymna; species Euprymna scolopes. The sequence continues at coordinate 102,992,757 of NC_136527.1, read as the reverse complement.
ATAAGTGGTGATGCCTATGTAAAAAGAAAACAAAAACAAAAAAACAACTATAACAGTCTTCAAATAAATACATAAATAAACATATAAAAATGCTCATCTGTAAGAATTCCAATAATTAAATAATTAAATACCATTCGCTACAAGGCCGACAATGGCAGATCTGATAAGATAAGTGTTTTGTTTTTTTACACAGGCATCACCACATATATCAAGGCCAAGAGACCACTCAAGGATAAGAGTTAAAGAGTGTACAGTAGAAATTGGACAATATAGTAATCATTAGTAATGAAAATTCGTCAAATTTGTTAACTCATATGGAACGGCTCATCAAGAACTTATTTACGTTAGACTTGAAGACAACCATACGTTGAATCTCTACCGTTCCAGGTGAGCATTTTCTGTTCTGGAACTCGCGGCAGCTATTCCTCAGAATCTTGCTTTCGGGTAACTACAATACCGTCCAGCAGTCAAACTTCAGAAAGCGTGCGTTGGGCAGACAGATAAACTCAAATCAACATAACGAAAACAACTATTACGTTGAAAACGCTTTATTAATTAGGTAAAAAAATCTGAAACAAAAACAAAACAAATAGTTAAAAGGAGAAAACATAATTAAACAAAAGGAAATAATACATGAAAATAATTATGTTTTGGACAGGCTTCCAAATTAACAGATTCTGGGATATCTTATCTTTTTCAATCAACTGTTAGGTAAAAGTCCGTAACAGTTAGAAAAGTGTCTTTTCTCCATTAAATTGTTAGGTGAAAGTCTGGATCGGTTAGAAAATGTCTTTTCTTTTTTTTTATTAAATCGTTAGGTGAAAGTATGGAGCGGTTATGTCTTTTTTCTACAAAAGTTGTTATTCTAGTACGGCGCATAAACTACACAAGCGCCCACGAAATAAAAATAGGAATAGAAGTCTGAGAAAAGATATAAGTTCTGTGCGAGCGAAGAAGGAGAGAATAAATTAGAATTTCTCCAATTGAATATAGAAGTCACACACTAGATTAATTGAACAGAAATAGGGTTTCAAGTTTTTCATAGAAGGAATAGGCAGGTAAAGGAGTAATGGGATGTTCTGAACGTACCTCATGGTTTAGAACGGGAGAAGCCCAGTTCATGGAGTCGAGTAAAGTCCGTGCATATCGTTTCAAATTCCGCGGTGAAAAGGAGGAAGGACAGAATCGCAAAACGAGAGTAGGACGAGATCGCGTGGGAACACGGAGTTCTCGAAGGATAGCAGTATGATTTTTTTCCTTTTCTTTTCTTTTTTGTTTGGAATGCCTAAACGGCTAAGTTTTTTTTTCAGTAAAGAAAGATCGGAAGGGAAGAGATAAGAAAGAAAACTGTATAAAAAACAAACTCGCACAAAAAAAAAAGAGGCACAGGGCACCGGTGCTCTTAAAGTATGTTTCCTTGTTAAAAAGAGCGGTTTCATTCCTATCCAAAGCAGGCCAGAGGATTAGTTGGCCAACAACAACTATGGAAGGCAGTAATTGATAAGGATACAGTTAAGAGAGTCAACATTCCTATCCCATCGCGTTTAACGACCTGAAGAAGGCCAGAGGAATAGTTCCCCGAAAAGTCGTGAAGCAACAACTATGGTGATGAGGATAATGGTCTGTCGAAAGTTTTAGGCGGACATAAAAACATACATACATACTGACACACATTTATATATAGATTTATATAATAGACGAGGTTAACAGTCTGCAAATAAATAAAATAAATATATACCCTTTGGAGTACAAAAGATCGCTCGTTTTAATGGTACCACTCCCGTCTTCGTAGCGCTGTAGCTTTTTGAGTTAAAAAACAGGAGTGTTTACTTTAGAACGACCCTCGTACTAGCTAGTTAGATGAATAGATAAAATAAACGCACTTAACCTGGTGGCTCCATGATGCTGTGTGCCGGTGGGTGGAGGTGGGGGGTAGGCAGGGGTTACGCTGGGAGAGTTCTAAGTTGTAAAGAGGATATAAATCAAGATGCGAGGAATATGAAATGGCCATTTCCCCTTTCGCGTCATGCCAAAATATACAAAGCGCACTGATATGCGAGATGGAGGTGCCGTAAAGGAATTATACGAAAACGGAATATATAAATAGATAAAATAACAGGAAACAAATAGCAAAGAATGTGTTCTGGCAAAAATTTACTTTCACCATAACTAATGTTTGTGACAAAAAAAAATTTTTTAATTCAAGGCGTGGTTATTGAGAAAAGTGCGAAGTCACAAATGGACGAACGATTTTAGGGAAATTTTACTCCTATAATTTCCCTTAGAAAGGCAACTACTAGTTATCTCGGATAATCCGTTTTGATAAAAATTTACTTTTACCGTGACTAATGTTTGTGTAAAATTAAAAAGAAAATTCAAGGCATGGTTATTGAGAAAAGTGCGAGCAGACGAACGAGAGTGAATTACTAGCTTTAACCCCTACGCCCAAGGATGGAGTACTGCTGCCACATCTGGGCAGGAGCTGCTAAAAACAGCCTATCCTGCCTTGACAGAGTACAAAATAGACTTCGTGGTTTAGTGGAGGGTGCCTTTTTCTCTTCTCTGCAGCCTCTCTCCCACAGAAGAGACGTTGCGAGCCTGTCATTGTTTTATCGTTATTTCCATGGCAGGTGCTCGTCTGAGCTCCAATCTCTCGTCCCCCCTCGCCAATTTTTCACGAGAAACACCCGTCTGGCTGAAACTACTGTCAACATTTTCCCCACTCTTTATCTGTGCCTAAATCAAAACGTAGATTCCATGAAAAAAGCTTCTTTCTCAGAAGTACACGACTGTGGAACTCTCTTCCGTTTGCCTGTTTCCCACCTGACTACAACTTTGATGTCTTCAAGTCCAACATAAACAAATTCCTGACAAACCGCCCCCTTAAGTAAGACACTATCAAATCTTCAATACTAATGATTACTACAATACTATCTAATTGATTACTGTACACGCAATAACCCTTATCCCTGAGTGGCCTTCGGGCCTTGATAAGTGGTGACCCCCATGTAAAAAAAAAGATATTCGTAGAGCAGTAAATAATATCACATCATTATCTCCATTTGTGCGCACGCACAACCATACATACATGCATATATACACACACGTATATAGACAGACAAAGTCACTTTTATATATATAAAAGCCTGTGTGTGTTTGTGTGTGTGTACATTTTCCTACGCAATAACTGTCAATTTTAAGTCTACAGACTCAAAATTTGATATACAGAGTACTGAGATTTGGGAAAATCTTTGTGATCCGTTTTCGGCCAGAAAATTGGCTTTTAAGGGGTCAAAGTTCAATGATTTGACCGTTGAGAACACTACAAAACTCCTCCGACAATTTTGGGTCCATCACTTGAAATTTTAGATATAGGTTCCTTGGACATGGATCTAAATTAATAACTGGACTTGAGCCGAAAACAATAAATGTTAAGGGGTCATAATAGGGATCAAATGTAAAAAAATTAAACATTTTTTTTGCTCAGCATACACCTCCAAATACCCGGGCAACGCCGCGCACCCATGCTAGTATATATATATATATATATATATATATATATATATATATATACATATATATATATATATATATATATATATATATATATATATATATATATATACTTAGGGGATTAGAACAAGAGTCTAAAGAGCAGAGTATATTTTAATGTATTAACAAATTCATTAATACAATTAAAATAAAAGAAAAGAAAACAGTGCTCATTCTAATGTAGATATATAATAAGCTCGATAGGCATATATATATATATATTCTAGAGCTATTTTAATATTGAGTAAGATGATTGATGATTATGATTAAAATTAAAAATCGGTTTCACAAGGAAGAACAAACAAAATCAATAAATTGTACGATCGTTTCGGAAACGATGTTTTTTATTGGGATAGACAATAAGTCTTGAACAATAATTTTATCATTTGGTTTTTTGAAACAAAGTCTCCTCATCAGCAGAAAATATTGGGTGGGGGTTTTACAAACGTTACAAAAATATATAAAACGTTACAAAGATATATAAAACGTTGCAAAATTACAATAAAATGTAAAACGTTGCAAAAAAATAAAAAATGTTACAAACGTTGCAAAAATATATAAAACGTTACAAAGATATATAAAATGTTGAAAAATTACAATAAAATATAAAACGTTGCAAAAAAATATATAAAACGTTACAAAAATATATAAAATGTTACAAAATTACAAAAATATAGAAAATGTTGCAATGATGTATAAAACGTTGCAATATATATATATATATATATATATATATATATATATATATATATATATATATATATTACTATAATAATTAAATACCTATAGACACTAGTGCTTCATCTTTTCGGAAATCTAAAGTGCAGGGTGTCACGATTAACACCAGTCGAACGATTCGAACTCCCCATCGGCAAAAATATTGGGTGTTTTTTTTTAACACCAAAAATAAAACTAACATTTTTTTTAAAGTAAGGCAGATGTATCTGGAAAATATTTAAAATATAAAGGAAAATAGTTACTTTTTTGATGTTGATAAACAAAGTAAGATAAAATAAAAATAAAATCGGGTGGAAATGTAAGGTTAATAGAGGATATCTTTAATATTTCTAATAAAAATATATATACCTTTTAATGGTCCGGGTCATAAAGCAATTCCCATAAGAATGACGGGAATTAATAAATAATTAAATCACAATTCGGGTGCATATTGTCCAGAGTTTTCAAACGAACGGAAATTGCAAATAGATAATTATTAACTCCAAATCACTGTGTATTTTTCTGCGCTTTTAGACATTATCTAAACTTGTTTTAAACCCTTTAATCTCACCTTACCACCATCTTTGAATCCTAATACACATTAATATTGTATTTTTGGACCTTAGCTTAGATCATTTCTACTAATTCAAATCAATTAAAAAATTGAGCCGATATTCATTGTTATGCAAACTATCTCCAAATTCTGATGAAAGGGTGATTTTATCTCGAAACATTAGAAGCCAAAAAAACTAAGTAATATACTTAATATCTACAATTTCTATAAGTTCGTATCTACTGTAAATTTGTCCACATTTCTGTCTATACTTAATTATAAATACTGAATTTGCCATAGTTTATACTTTACTCCCAGTTATACCTGTATTGAACTCTAGTTCCAATCTTAGATATATTGCTACTATATTCTATATTGAATAGATACATTTATTATCCCTCTTATTGTCTCAAATATTCAGAGTTCGTGCATCAAATTTTATTTTAATTCCTATTATCAACTGAATCATACCTTAACATACTATCTTATTCCTAAACATAAACAATATTTTAACCATATATTAACTCCTCTCTCTTAGACCAACCAGTTGCAAATTTAGTTGCTCCCACCACATGAATTTTTACTTACCCTTTTTCCAGTAACAATGAAATGGAAAGCATAGTAATGTTTAAAGTGAAATTACCTTCTGTGTGTATGCATTTCCCTACCAAATTACTCTGTCAATTTTCAGTCTACAGACTCGACATTTGACATAAGGGGTATTGAGATTTGGGAAAATCTTTTTAATCGGTTTTTGGCTGTCACGGGATCAAAGTTTAGCAATTTGACCTTTGAAATCTCTACCAAACTCCCCCGCCACTTCTGGACGTAATAACTTGAAATTTTAGATATAGGTTCCTTTGACATGGATCTAAATCAATAACTTGATGTAAGCCCAAAACAATAAATTTTAAGAGGTCATAATAGGGGTCAAATAAAAAAAATTGACCGTTTTTTTCTTTTATTTTTGCTCAGCATTCACCTCCAAACACCTGGGCAACGCCGGGTACCCATGCTAGTATATCTATAAAAGTGAACATGTCTGTATGTGTGTCTGTGTGTCTGTGTGCGTGTCTGTGTACATTTCCCTACGCAATAACGCTGTTAATTTTTAGTCTACAGACTCGAAATTTGATATACAGGGTAATGAGATTTGGGAAAATCGTTGTGATCGGTTTTTGGCCAGAAATTTGGCGATTAATTAGATATAGGTTCCTTGGACATAGATCTAACTTAATAACTTGATTTGAGCCCAAAACAGTAAAATTATACCTCTGCTGTCTCTATCCAATTGCTCAGCAAAGTTTTGGTCTTAAAATTTAAAATCTATCTATATATCTATAAGTGAAATTATCTCTGTCTGTGTGCGTGTATGTGTGTGTGTGTGTGTGTGTGTGTGTGTCTGTGTGTGTACATTTCCCTACCTAATAACTCTGTAAATTTTAGGTTTACAGCCTCGACATTTGACATACGGGGTATTGAAATTTGGGAAAACTTTTTAATCGGTTTTCGATCAGACATATTGCTGTTAAGGGGTCAAAGTTCAGCGATTTGACCTTCGAAAACTCTACCAAACTCCTCCGCCAATTTTGGGTCTAAACATTTTAAATTTTAGATATAGGTTACTTGGACATGGATCTATCTTGATACTTCGATTTGAGCCCAAAACAATGAATGCTAGGGAGTCATACTTGAAGTCAAAGTTAAAAAAGAAATTGACCTCTGCGGTCTATACGAAATTACTCAGCTAATTTTTGGTCTAAACATTTGAAATTTTACATAAAGTATATTCAGATATCGGGCAAGCTTTTTAATCGGTTTTTGGCCAAAAAGTTGGCTGTCAAGGGGTCAAAGTTCAAAAGATTTTACCTTTGCGATTCTTTGCAAACTATTCAGCCAATTTTGGGTCTAAACATTTGAAATTTCACATAAAGGGAATTCAGACATGCAGCAAGCTTTGTAATCAGTTTTTTGGCAAAAATATGGCTGCCAAGTGGTCAAAGTTGAAAGAGTTAAGCTTTGCAAACTCTACCAATCTCCTTCGCCAATTTTGGGTCTAAACACTCGAAATTTTAGATGTAGATTACCTGGACATGAGCCACACTTTTTAATCTATAATATATATATATATATATATATATATATATATATATATATATAAACTATTAAACTATTATAAAAAACAAATAAATAAAATAAAATATAATAACAAATAAATAATTTAGAAATATAAAATAAAGAATTGAAAAAAAAAATGCCCTAACCATATACTACCTACAAGTTCCGAGCGATGATTTGCTGCGGTACAGTTACTGCTTACAACAGCACGTTTAATCAAAGTCAAGTAAATATCTGACGAAGAGATCTTTCTCGAAATATTATATAACACGGATATACTACCAGACCGACTTTCCCAGGTAACCACTGTGCAAATATAAATATACTGCGTATATGAAATATGAATATGCACACATGTATTTATAAGTTGTATTAATAAATTTCTCACCTGCTTCAGCCTGTGTCTTTCCTTTATTTCTGCATTGTACCGCCTTCTACAATTCTATTTAACTACATACTATACAATGCTTCAAGCAAACTACACCCACCTCTTATATATATATATATATACATATATTAATAAGGTTATGAACAGTACATAGGGCCCGAGCAAAGCCGGGCTGAACTGCTAGTATATATATATACATATATATATATACATGTACATATATAAATATACACACACATACATATATAAATATACATACACATATACATACATAGATACATATAATCATGGCAGAATAATTGTTACACGCATCCAGCATTACAGGCGTACACACGTCACAGCTTTTTTATCGCCACAGGACTTTTTTCTTTTTTTTTTATAATAGACAAATGTCTGAGGGAGTATCTATACAAAGATGATGTTACAGAGTTTTAGCTTTGTACGACAGCTAAATCTCTCTCTCGGTTCAAAATGTTGATATCAAGCAACAAGTATACATACATACATATATACATACATACATACATATATACATACATATATACATACATATATACATGCATACATACATACATATATACATATATATATACATAGATACATATATACATGCATACATACATATATACATACATAGATACCCACATACATATGTACATACATACATATATGATGATGATTGCAACGTCTTGTCAGACGAGTGCCACTCCCTCAGACATTTAAAATCCATGAGCCCAAATGTCTGAGGGAGTATCTATACAAATATGATGTTACAGAGTCTTAGCTTTGTACGGCAGCTAAGTCTCTCTCTCGGTTCAAAATGTTGACATCCAGCAACAAGCAAGAGCAAGATAGCCAGTAACAAATTAAACTGCAGACCAGCTTAATGCGGGTACTGGTCTTCCGCTTTATGGTTTTTTAAATATCAACAAAGGGCGAATGAACTCTTTTTCTGGGTCAACGGCCAACTAGCACCGTGTATATTTGTGTGTGTGTGTATATATGTCTTGTCAGACGAGTGCCACTCCCTCAGACATTTAAAATCCATGAGCCCAAATGCCTTAGGGAGTATCTATACACAGGTGATGTTAGAGAGTCTTAGGTTTGTAAGACAGCTAAGTCTCTCTCTTGGTTCAAAATGTTGAGATCCAGCAACAAGCAAGAGCAAGATAGCCAGCAACAAATTAAACTGCAGACCAGCTTAATGCGGGTCCTGGTCTCCTGCTTAATGATTTTTTAAATCAGAGATTTTCTTCTCCTAGAAAGGTTGCCTTCACCACGGCTTACGGGAGCCCTCTCCACCCCAATACACTTATACACACACACAAATATACACGGTGCTAGTTGGCCGTTGACCCAGAAAAAGAGTTCATTCGCCCTTTGGAAGGTCTTGTTTTTAATCCTCCAGGGAGACTAGCCGCCCCCCTCACCAAACAAGTCTGGTGGGGGAACCAGTTTAGTCGCCGGTGACCCGACCATGAGGCAGGTAGTACTGGGTTACATGGTACCAGTAGCATATGACATGACCTGACATGTATGCATGATGATTACAACGTCTTGTCAGACGAGTGCCACTCCCTCAGACATTTAAAATCCATGAGCCTAAATGCCTGAGGGAGTATCTATACAAAGATGATGTTACAGAGTCTTAGCTTTGTACGACAGCTAAGTCTCGCTCTCGGTTCAAAATGTTGAGATCCAGCAACAAGCAAGAGCAAGATAGCCAGCAACAAATTAAACTGCAGACCAGCTTAATGCGGGTACTGGTCTCCCGCTTTATGGTTTTTTAAATCAGAGATTTGCTTCTCCTAGAAAGGTTGCCTTCACCACGGCTTACGGGAGCCCTCTCCACCCCAATACACATATACACACACACAAATATACACGGTGCTAGTTGGCCGTTGACCCAGAAAAAGAGTTCATTCGCCCTGCATACATACATATATACATACATGCATACATACATATATACATACATGCATACATACATACGTGCACATAGAAACGTTGTTATAAATTGAATAAAATAAAATGTGCATCTAGTGCGCTTGAAAGCTCCCTCAATACTATATATATATATATATATATATATATATATATATATATATATATATAAAGTGAATGTGTCTGTGTGTATGTGTGTCAATTTTGGGTCTAAACACTTGAAATTTTAGATATAGGTTCCTTGGACATGGATCTGACTTAATAACTTGATTTGAGCCCAAAACAATAAAGTTTAAGGGATCATAATAGGGGTCAAAGTTAAAAAAAAAATTGAACGTTTTTTTTTTGCTCAGCATACACCTCCGAACACCCGGGCAACGCCGGGCACCCATGTTGCTATATATATATATATATATATATATATATAATGATTGCAAACGTCTTGTCAGACGAGTGCCACTCCCTCAGACACTTAAAGTCCATTAGCCCAAAAATGATTACCATCGCCACAAGACCATTTTTATAGACACATGCCTGAGGGAGTATCTACACACAGATGATGTTACTCTCGGTCAAAATGTTGAGATCCAGCAACAAGCAAGAACAAGATAGCCAGCAGCAAGTTAAACTGCAGACCAGGTTAATGCGGGTACTGGTCTCCCGCTTTATGGTTTTTTAAATCACAGATTTGCTTCTCCTATAAAGGTTGCTTTAAAACCACGGCTTACAGGAAGCATCTCTACCCCAACACATACATACATACATACATACACACAAACACCCGGTGCTAGTTGACCGTTGACCCCGAAAAGGGTTCATTCTTATATACACACACACATATATATATGTTTGTGTGTGCGTGTGTGTGTGTGTGTGTGTGTGTGTGTAAAAAAAAGTTTTTAAATTGTTTTTCATACTATTATTTTGTATTCCTGCACGTCACCAATAAAAAACGAATAAAGAAAAGTTATAAGCTTTTATACTTTTCGTATTCTTTTTTATACATTTCCATTCATATATATATATATATATATATATATATATATATATATATATATATATATATATATATATATATATATATAAGTTAGCAGTCCCGGGTTGCCCAGTCATACAATACGTTTAAACATGATATTTTAATTTATGCAAATTGCATATGTATTATTATAGAATCAATCCTCTATTGTATATTATATACTAGCAGGACCCGTTAACCGGCGCTGCCCAGTCATACAATACGTTTAAACATGATATTTTAAAAAATAATAAAAATGATAATGTCGTTCATCAATTTTCGTCTGTGTTTGTTTACAATTTGACGTCAGCTGATATTTGGGCTTGACGATGAATGCCCTGAAAACGTCACTTCCGGTTAATATTAAGTTTGAAAATATGCAAACGAAGAAATGATTTGCGTCGATTTAAAATGGTACCTCTTCTTTTATCGTAGATTCTTATTAATAATAGAAAAAATTAAAATAAAATGTAAGTAGAATAAGTGGAAATTATTTGCTAAGATTTTATTATCTCCCTTTCTGGTGTAACATAAAATATTTTCCTGTAAAAATTCTTCTTTTTATCTATAAGAAAAAAAATGATTTTTAGAATGTGACTTTTTCGGATTTCGATATTCATCGGAGGAATTCATTCAGATAAGACATCTAAGAACACTGCCAGACATGTAAATTACTTTTGCGTGAAATTTGCAAAGGATAGGCTCAGCCGTTTGTGAACCTATGAGGAAATAACTCTCACACACACACACACACACAATGACTTTTATATAATAGTAGATACATATATCGACACTCACAACGTTAAAGAGACATCAGTTATATTCTGTTTATATACCGCCCAACCTTACAACAATATTGTCTGTCGGTCTTTTATCGGTTCGATGCCAATTATAAGGAATTGTCCAAGCGCATAGTTCGAAAATCGACCCACGCTAATGTGCAATAATTATATGGCATATTTATTGAATCAATTAAATCGATATTAATAAACGGTAATTGACCCACGTGTGTCTACCCGGGCTTTGTGGCGGATCGATTATCCTCTAGCAGTGCGTATATAACCTTTACTTAGAGAACATACCTCATTTTCTTGCCTTTTGTCAAGGACAGAGTCAGATACGAGATGAGGGTATTAATGTGAGGAAAACCCAATTCCCTAGAACGGATCACTCTGGATAGTGACAAAAAATAACATTAAAAATGCTTCAGTCTTAAATATATCTCCTTCGCTGACTGAAATGAAACGTAGTAGCGAAACAGGTACTACACTTTAAAACCAGTGAGCGACCAAAAACAAATCAATCAAAAAAGTCTTTTTACAGACGTGCTCGGTCTCTGGTCTTGCATTCTTTTAATCATTGCTTTTCCATGCACGTACCGTGATCCCCTCTTGGATGTTGACCTCTGGCTACTTCTGTTTAGCTAGACGAACAAAATTACTCGTGCATGGAAACACAATGGAAACTTGTTGACTTTCAAAGGTTTTATTAGAGAGAGGTTGTTCATTGGGTGAGAGACCAATATCTAATTTTAATTACTTTTTAACTTGGTTTTTTTTCTAACTTAATCTTAAGATGGTGGTGCATGGACAGAGTCTCGAGACAGCATTTGCTTAGATTTCTATATTGTTAAGCACATCTTCTCTGCTATGCTTCCCGGCTCAGACTTACCTTACAAAATTATTGTTTCTATCCTCAAATGATTGACGTCATCACCCCCATTTATTTCGACACCTGTAGTCTAATATTTGACAGCCCTGCTTCAATCATTCCGCCTGAAACTGGATCTATTTCTGTTTGTCACAAAGTTATCCTGACATGTACCAAGGTAGTTAACGTATCTAAGGAAATGCTGTTATAGAAAGTCTCGAATGACACGTAACTAGCCAAATATTTTTGAAACAGTGTTTAATAATTGTTGTTGTTGTTGTTGTTCAATTTGCAGTTTTGAGAATTGTGCCAATGTATGTACTTTGTAAGAGGTTCATCCTTGTATGATGGGTAAAAAAAAGTCTTTACGGACATTTATCAAAACCATGCTTGGATAGTGGGGGATTCCCTTTTCTCTTCCCTGCAGCCTCTCTCCCACAGAAGAAGAGACGTTGCGAGCCTGTCATTGTTTTATCGTTATTTCCATGGAAGGTGCTCGTCTGAGCTCTAATCCCTCGTCCCCCCCTCGCCAATCTTTCACGAGAAACACCCGTCTGGCTGAAACTACTGTCAACAATTTTCCCCACTCTTTATCTGTGCCTAAATCCAAACGTAGATTCCATCCGCAAAGCTTCTTTCTTAGAACTGCCCGCCAGTGGAACTCTCTGCCGCTTGTCTGTTTCCCACCTGACTACAACTTGGACGTCTTCAAGTCCAACATAAACAAACTCCTGACAAACCGCCCCCTTAAGTAAGACACTCTATCAAAACCCGTAATACTAATGATTACAATACTATCTCATTGATTACTGTACACGCAATAACCCTTATCCCTGAGTGGCCTTCGGGCCTTGATAAGTGGTGACCCCCATGTAAAAAAAATATATATATGTACCAATGTAACCCTCGTTAAGATTCATACCACGCAAACCAAATGTAACATTTATACAGTCCCAGTATTTAACAATAAGGTCATTTAAGAGTGAAAATGGCTAACTTTGGTCACTGTTTGACACAAATAACAAAGATTATCCATCCAATTCTTAACCAAAAGCCAAAACACAAACGAGAAACATTGCCAAAATTTCTATGTTTATTTTTATCTGACTCTTCCACGTTAAACCATCTTGAAATAATTTGATCCAAATGACACCTATAAAGGTATATATTTTGGTTAACGTGTCTAAGCAAATGCTGTCATGGGAAGTTTCGAGTAACACGTGACTAGCCAAATATTTCTCTTTAACTTGCATATGAAAGAAAAAAGTAGTATTTCGGAATTCTTGTCCCGCTCCCTAAACAGGGGATGAAGGAGATATGTAAGTAAGTAACTAAAGAAAATGAATAAAGAATAGACAAAACTGCACTGTTGTCCAACCACTTGATTCCCTACTGTGAAGAAGAGGAAGACAATCATCGATTGCGACCGTTATGTAGAAGAATGAATCTGCACTAGGATTTTGCTAACGTGTATAAGGAAATGACGAAACAGGAAGTCTCGGGTAAGACGTGACAAATACAGTAGCCACATACTTTCTCTTTGGCTTGAGTCTGAACGAAAGAACGGACGTGTTTTGACGTTCTTCTCATAACACGGACTAAAAAGGAACTGTGTAATATTACTGCGGGTAATTAGAACAAATTTAAAGAAAAATAAATAAATAAAAGAAAAAAATATTAAAAGGTTGTACATTACAAAATACAACTGTTTGTGAGGCTCGAGACAAGATTTGAAAAGTTGAATTACTACAGCGAAACCCGGATATAAGAGACACGAAATAAGCAGCACGG
>NC_136527.1:102906529-102974029 GCF_053919585.1 Euprymna scolopes | reverse complement strand
GTGTTATCTTTACAAATTTTTAATTGAATTTATTTATTATTGCTTATCCCTCTTCTCCCTTTTTCCTTCTCTCCTTCCTTTAACTTCCATTCTCTTGGTTTTTAATATCCATATGTAATCACTAAAAACATATTTTTTTGTTTTGTTTTTTCTTGAATTATCTGACGATATGGACGGATGAGTTTTATCCTGTTTACTGAAACAATTTGTAATGAACTAAGTAAATACATTTGAGGTTGTAATAATAAAAAAAACGTATTTGCCTCTACTAACTTTGTATTTAACCACATATACCTCTTGATATATATATATATATATATATATATATATATATATATATATATATAAAATATATAAAGCTGAACGTATGTCTGTGTGTGTGTTTCTGGTCACGAATAGGCTCCTATACCGTTGATTATTTAAAAAAAAAATGATTACATATAATGATAGAAGATGTATCGAGACACAGGAATGGGTATATTTGATCTGGCAGAAAGGTGATTCATAAAAATTGTGGGGTCTACGTTCGCGCCTGGCCCCCAAAGTATGGAAATAAACAATGAAAAATAAATCTTTACAAGAGTTTTTGATATAGATGTACATAAGAATACTTTGATAAGTATGTTTCAACTTAAATAGGGATGGTATGATAAAATTGTGGGGTCTACGTTCGTGCCTGTACTCCATGGAAATATGGCACAAACTTTAACAAAGACTTTTCATATCTATCTGCGTAAGTATACTTTGATAATTATCTTTCAGTTTGAAGAAATATGGTATAATAAAATTATTGGGTGTTCGTTCGAGCCTGACCTCCATAGAATGTAAATATATCATAAAGTTTAACAAGGTTTTTTAAAGGGGGTGAGGGTCCACAATAACACCTTAACTTTAATCTTAATTCACGTTAGCTTTTATTTATTTTTATTTTTTTAGTTGAATCATATTCTGTCGAATAAATTCACCTCATAAATTCACGTTCTTATTAAAGTGAAAGCCAAAAAAAAGTCGGAACTTTAGACAATTCTCGACACAAATTTTGCATAATTCTGTTTTTCCTTCTCCATTTGCACGTGGCATTCTTTCGAAAATAGATAAATAATAAAAAATAAGAACGTTACTTGTTATCGTGTCAAAAGAAGGAAAAATATCCAGCTCACGTGATTACGTGTATTTTGAAAAACATTTACATAAACTTTTTATTTTTATTTATATATCTGTTTAAGCTTTTTTGTCAGTGTACTAGAAGAAATTCATTTGATTACAACCCTTTCTGCGTGTTCTTTACAATAGTACAACCCTGAATCCGACGGCACAATACTACACCATTCAATACTGTAAAAATGAAACGCTGCTGTTCTGCTTGAAAAGGGCACCATTTTCTTCTTATTCATATTTATATCGATTCTTTGCTTAAAAAAATTAAAGTAAATGCGTGTTTACTTTTTGAATATTCAATTTTGCTGTTTCGGATTATTTTACTAAAATATGATGATGTTCTTTTATTCCATTTGACCGGTCGAAATGATGATGACATCCAGGAATTCAAAGTTGACTACACGATTAAAACTTCCTCCCTCGCTTCCAAAGGAACCCTCTTCTGACCATGTTAGCTCTGTCTCCTATCTTCGTTTCCAACGCTGTCTCACTCATCTTCGACTCTAGCTCCTATATTGAGAATTCATTTCTGTCATGACGTCATACGTATGTCCAAAAACGTGATCGACCCACCTGGCCTGAATATGCGTGGTTCGGCACGTTTCCAAACCATTTCTGCAGACAAAGAATTCTCACTCCTATTGACAAAGAATTCTCACTCCCTATTTTTTCAACATATTTAAATTGCATTGTTCTTTCATTTCTAGCTGACCTTATTTTAATTCAGTTTTCATAAAAAGAATTAAACTATCAAAATTCCTTTTACAACAACATATCTAAACTATTTTATGAGAAACTGAACAATGCTAAATTCCACATTCCATTTCTGAATCTATTTCTAAACCTTACAGAGTTCGAATCTCAGTCTATCTAATGTTTTTCTTACAAGAAAAGGGGAACCTTTGTAAAAGAATGACAGCAAATCACAACAAATTAAAAGAGTATAGTGCGTTGAGACATAATGATCAGTGGGGCTTAATAGGTGAACTCGCATAAATTTTCATGGAAATTGCTCAATACAAGGCATGAAGCTTCTTAATGTAAGGAACTAGAAAGAACAAAAGATGATGATCGCAAAGACAGGAGATACCTATCGGCGTTACTCTTGTGAAGGTTAAGTCTATAGATAGGAGGGAAAATCAATAGGAAAAAAGATGGAGACCATTGGATCAACGAGTCAAACGAGCAGTAACAAAGGAAGCAGGGGAACCTTTTCTTGTAACATAATATAAATACCAAATAAAAAAGCTCAATACACAAATAATAGAGAGTAGAGCTTATTATAAGAAATTAGAATTCCAACAATATTCGCTGATAGTGCTCAATCAAAGTTGGAATTTACAATCAAATTTATTGTTCGACTGAATACTCCAAAAAACAATTTACATTTCGATTGTAAATTTCAGCTTGTAGTTTTAATTTCTTTTCTTATATATATATATATATATATATATATATATATATATATATATATATATATATATATATATATATATATATATATTAGGTTGGAAATATTCAAAAGATTAGAATTATCGAATTCCAACAATATTCGCTGATAGTGCTCAATCAAAGAGAGCAAATTTATTTCTTATTTTTATTATTCTTTATGTAAATACAGTCATATCTTGCTACGATGTGCAGACCGTTTCCATAATAATTAATCTCATAAGGCAAGAAAAAATTTTAAAATTAAAAACAATTGAAGAACTTTTTTAATTTTAAAGGATGAAATATTTTGCCATGGCTAACGTGTAGCATGGTATAAAGATTTGTATGTATGTATGTATGTATGTATGTTTGTATGTATGTCAGGTCATGTCATATGCTACTGGTGCTATGTAACCCAGTACTACCTGCCTCATGGTCGGATCGCCGGCGACTAAACTGGTTCCCCCACCAGACTTGTTTGGTGAGGAGGACGGATAGTCTCCCTGAAGGATTAAAACCGAGACCTTTCAAAGGGCGAATTAACTCTTTTTCGGGGTCAACGGCCAACTAGCAACGTGTGTGTTTGTGTGTATGTCTGTGTGTGTTGGGGTGGAGAGGGCTCCCGTAAGCCACGGTGCAGGCAACCTTTCTAGTAGAAGCAAATCTCTGATTTAAAAGCGGGAAACCAGTACATGCATTAGGCTGGTCTACGGTTTAACTTGTTGCTGGCTATCTTGCTCTTGCTTGTTGCTGGATCTCAACATTTTGAAACGAGAGAGAGAGAGAGAGAGAGACTTAGCTGTCGTACAAAGTTAAGACTCTGTAACATCATCTGTGTATAGATACTCCCTCAGGCATTTGTCTATAAAAATGGTCCTGTGGCGATATAGAGGTTGTGACGCTTGAAGGCTTGAAATGCTGGAACCATGTAATAATTGATCTCAATGACCGTCTTCAGTATCATGCCTGCGTGAGCGTGTGAATTCACCAGTAGGACTAAAAAAAAGTCATTTTTGGGCTCGTGGACTTTAAGTGTCTGAGGGAGTGGCACTCGTCTGATATGACGTTGCAATCATCATGTATGTATGTATATATGTGTGTGTGTGTGTGTGTGTGTGTGTGTGTGTGTGTGTGTGTGTGTGTGGTTTGCTCATTATTTGTATTATTTTAATTATTGCAGTTGGTAATTTTAATCTCGTCTTTATCCATGTCATTTTTGTAGTTATCAAAATGTCAAGTAGGTTTCTCAAAGATCAAGGAATGCGTAATCGAATATCTCGCCTGCTGAAACAGCTTCAAATCTTCTTGAACAAAAAATTAAAAAAAGCAATAGAACATGTCTGTTTACCGTTCTTGATCTTTAACCATTAACGAACCAGAAATATCTTGAAGGGTTCCGTGCGAGGGTGGCGAGCATCAGCATTCTCGAAGGTTGGAAATTTCTAACAAGTTTGCAGGTGCTCCGACCGAGAAACAAAAAGAGGAAAACACGGTAGAAAAGTGCAATATCTACAGGATGTGTTCCAAAATGTTTGACCCCCAATTCTAAATGCTTATACCTCGGAAACTACTCGATGGATCTTAATAAGTTTTATTAGTTGAATTTACAAAGAAAACTTCGTTAACTTTACAAAGAAAAGTACAAATATTTGTTGGTTCCACGACAGATTTCCATAAATGTTAAATATGAGCGCCGCCTATGACTCTGTAGCATTTAGAGAATTCAACAGGCGTGCAGTTCTAAGAAAGAAACTTTGTTCATGGAATCTACGTCTAGGTTTAGGCGCAGATAAAGAGCGGGGGAAATTATTGATAGTGTTTTCTGCTAGACGGGTGTTTCTTCTGAAAGTTTGGCGAGGGGAAGCATAGATTGAAGGTTTAGGCGCAGATAAAGAGTGGGGGAATCATTGATAGTGTTTTCAGCTAGACGCGTGTTTCTTGTGAAAGTTTGCGAGGTGGGATCATAGATTGAAGCTCAGACGAACACTTGCCATGAAAATAACGATAAAGCAAAGATAAACTCGCAACATCTCTTCTGTGAAAAAGAAGTTGCAGGGAAGAGAAAAAGACATCCCCTACGAGACTACGAAGTCTATTTTGAACTCTATCAAGGCAGGATAAGTCCTTTCTAGCAGCTCCTGCCCAGATGTGGCAACAGTGTTCCATCCTTGGATGTCCCTGGCTCTTCTAACACTCTTCCGAGGACTACGCCGGAAGGCTTCACGAACCTGCTCCACTGTGTCTGCTGATGTTGATGGCCGTCCTGGTGATTTAGGTATGCATAAGCAGGGCTTTTCTTGAAATTTTTGGTGCCAAGTTCGAATTTGTTTTGTACTTGGTGCCTTCTTTGCAAAATTTTGGAACTTAGTCCGAGCATATATATATATATATATATATATATATATATATATATATATATATATATATATATATATATATATAGTCATCCACATACAGTACTGTTTCGTTGTTTCACAGCTCGTCAGCGCGGCTAGACAAATAACACGCAAAATGCCTTTTCTTTTGAAGTGAACGGCATTTCTTAACCTGAAAAGGTAGAAATGCCAAACCTTACTCACAAAAGCTCGAAACTTTTCTACAAAAGCTGTGAACATTTGAGGTCATTCCAACGAAAATTGTCAAAATTATTGGCCTACGAAATGGGGAAAAAATTTTGGAACACCCTTTATTTTATTTTTTTTTTCGTGTCCTTTTACTACAGAAAGTGAAAATTATAGTAGTATCCCTAAACGCTATTCAGAGGGTCGACTTTTAATTGCGATTAACGATTAGTTTTCTGCATCTTCCTTATCATAACACATCACTCAATAAGTCCCGGATATAACTAATAAAATATAATACACATTTACATTGTAGACGTTACGGAATACAAATTCTGTAAAAGAAAAGGGACACGTGTACGAAAACAGCAGCAGTTGTGTAGCAGTCAATTGGTGCAAATGACCGAGCTGTGTGTACAATGATGTTACAGCGAAAAAGAAGGAAAATAAGATTATACAAAAAGAAAAACGTGACCCGAGTAGGACAGAAATAGACGAAAGGGAAAGACGTGTCCTAAACATGTGTTGTGTAGCAGGGGTTCCATATTGGGGACCATGTATCAAGAGATGACAGGGACATATAACGGGTACAGGATAGGGAGACATTTTACAGCAGAGGGGGAGAATCATTATTTATGATGGCGGAGGGGGACACATTACTTGGAAGGGGGTCATACAAAGTTCATATTAAGATGGTTAACACATTACCTTCAATTGTTGAATGACGACACGCGGACAACAGTTACAAAAATCAATGATGTTCTTTATTTCGAAATGATGATGACGTCAGGAATTCAAATTCGTTTCAACATGGTTCAATGTTCTTTCCTTCGCTTCCAAAAGACCCTGACTCAAACTCTCTCTCTCTCTCTCTCTCTCTCTCTCTCTCTCTCTCTCTGACTAGCAGACTCAGCTATTCTGCTTCCTCTCTCGACTGTCGACTGCCTTGATCTGACTAAAATCTAGCTCCTTTATTGAGAGTTTCCTTTTTGCTATGACGTCATATGTGTGGTTCCAAAACGTGACCAACTCACGTGGCTTAGCATCGTTTCCAAAACGTGACCAACTCTATTACAATTGTTGAATAAAGACACGAAGACAAACAGTTACAAAAATCGATGGTGATTCTTTATTTCATTTGACCGGTCGAAATAATGATGACGTCAGGAATTCACATTTGTTCTACATGGTTAAACTTCTACCCCTTCGCCTCTGAGGGGACCCTCCTCTGACCATGTCAGCTCTTTCGACCAACTCTGCTGGCTGTTCGAACTTTACTGCCCGACTGCCTTGATCGGACTAAAAACTAGCTCCTATATTGAGAAATTCCCTTCTTTTGCTATGACGTCAGATGTGTGGTTCCAAAACGTGACACACTCACGTGGCTAAGCACACGTTTCCAAAAAACAAAACACTTCTGCGAACAAAGAATTCTCAAGTAACCTATGTTTTAATCTAATCTATTTTTTACAATATATTTTTAATTTGTATTGTTCATTCTTTTCAGCTGACCTTTTTAATTCAGTTTTCATAAACGAATGAACAATTAATTCTTTTTACAAACAAACAATAACTATTTTATATGGAATTTAACAATAGTGAAAATCTAACATTCCAATTCTAAATCTATTTCCGAACCTGGCTTACAAGGTTCGAGTCTCGGTCTATCCTAATCTCATTTTCCACTCATCTAATGTTCATGGAAAGGGGACAGCCCTTTTTCCTGTAACATGTGCATTTTTTCTGTATGTCCGGCAAAGGTTATTTTTCTCACTTTTTATATGCTACCGAGATGATAATATCTAACACTTACGAAACGACGTCGTAAAACTCTTTTATTTCAGCCACTCTTATCTTAGAAAATTCCTTTTTCCTGTAACACGTGTTCCACAGCGTAGAGTCTTGTTAAGCAAATTGGAGTGCAAGAAGTGTGTTAAACAAGAGACATGGTGTTATTCTGGAAAGTACCTGTAAATAAATGTCTGTTGCTTTAACTGAAAACAAAAATGAGTCGAGTTTTTTTTTGCCTTTGTTTTCTTTCGGCTGTCTGCATACAACGTGTGGGTCCCGAGTGTATCGACTGCGTTACAATCCTTGTTGAGCAGTCTCCTTTAATAGTCAACTTGTTCCCAAATTTTAGACATCATTAGACTTTATTATTAAGCACATATCCACAACTACTGGGATGTAACGGTGGCTCAGTCTTACAACCTGGTTGCACCAAGTTAACTTACGGATATTTGCAACCTTCACGTGATACATCTCGTAAGAAATGATTCTTACTAGAAAGATATCGGGGAAACGAATACCAATAAAATCATCATGAACGATGCTCAACTATAATAACAACAAGAAGCCACAACTGCAGTTTTGTCTCTTCTTGAGATGTTGCTACGGACTGGACATAGCTGGGGAAGCTTCTTATTTACTTTGGTTACTTGGCCGTTATTTCATGTCGATTAAGGAGCTGTAGTTCATTAGTCACACGTTTTTTTTTTGTCTTTTTTTTTACATTTTAAGAAATATTGGGTGCGTTTAGTCATCATTGCTTGTAGAGTCGTCTGCAAAAGTTACCGGGTGTCGTCGGCAATTGAAAATGACAAATTGGAACGTGTCAATGACAGACGCAAGAGATTAGATGAATATATCTTTTGTTTTTGTTTTGTTTTTTTCAACGAGGCGATCAGGGGCCTGGTCCGCCTGTGACTCTTAGCTAATTAACAAAGATCTAGGGAGAGGGTTCGTTTTATTGAAACGAGGAAAGAGAATAACACTGAGACAATTATTTAACAGTTCGCACACACACACACACATACATATATATATATATATATATATATGAATATATGATAACTTAATTAAATCACATAAATTACTATATGAAAGTATAAATTTATGCGTAAACGTTAACTATTTACTTCAACAGTGCTCAATACGTAGGTAGAGCTAGGTAGTAAGTTATAAAATATATATGGCAATTAAGCTACACAGAATATTCTGCGTTTCATCCACGCCGGGATTCATATATATATATATATATATATATATATATATATATATATATATATATATATATATATTAAGGTTTTAAAAAGGATAAGTGGAGTCATTAGAATTTTTGGGAAGATCGATGCAGGGAGAAAAAATAGACACTAAAAATAGTAAAAAGTCTATTCGACTAAAAAATAATAATAATAAAAAAAAGGTACCTTTCGTCCAACCCTTGTCAAGAGATTACGTCGGCAGCGATTAAATAAAACAATTTGCACAATTGAAAAATGGAGGCGAAGAGAGGATTGAAACCAAATATATATATATATATATATATATATATATATATATATATATATATATATATATATGCGTGTGTGTGTGTGTGTGTGTGTGTGTGTTTCTGCACTTATTTGCAGGTAAGTTAATTGTTTTTGTTTTTTTTGTTTTTTAAATTTTGTCCCAGGTTCTGAAATGTGGACGATATATCACGGGTTACTCATTCGTTCAATTCACCCTGTGTAGT
Organism: Euprymna scolopes; assembly: GCF_053919585.1. NCBI lineage: Eukaryota > Metazoa > Mollusca > Cephalopoda > Sepiida > Sepiolidae > Euprymna > Euprymna scolopes. The sequence goes on along the minus strand of NC_136527.1, from coordinate 102,965,362 downwards.
TTTATATATATATATATATATATATATATATATATATATATATATATATATATATATATATATATATATATATATATCATTATATTACTCCTCCCTTCTTATATATATATATGTATATATATATATATATTTGTAGTCATCAACATACAGCACTGTTTCGTTGTATCACAACTCCTCAGTGCCGCTAGACTAGCACCTCTTCCAAGCCGAGGATTGAAACGTCACGTTGACAGTAGGCAGTTCTACCTATCGAGTCACGGCAGCGATGCCCGCAAACAACCTCGACAAATGTCTATTTCAAACAAACATTCGTCCACCACTTTTATAGTGCTCAAACCGATTATTTACAAACAAACAGCGAGCCTCGCGTTTTTCAGCCAATTAAGTAGCGGATGAGATTATTTAATCCGCCTCACGCCGCTTTGCGACTATCCATCTCGGAGGAGATGCTCTTACAAAAAAAAAATTGTGACAGACACACAAACATAATGAAGTTTATAAATTAGATGGTAGCTAAATTTGGTGCACCTTAAGTATGTAATGTGTATTTATTTTACACAAAAAAACTTCAGTCTAGTAACGTTTTCATATAGAGGCTGGGTTTTGTAATCTCACTATTCATATGGAGAAGCTCTCAGAAGGAAGAGGATGGGAACTTCATTTTTTTTTCATATAAATATATCTAAACACATACTAAAAAAATGAAAATTTAAAAAACAGATAGCAAAGAAATAGATTAAGACAAATTATTAACAAATAAATAAATTTTTTTAAAAATTTAATATTTTATACTATATCAAGTCATACCAAATATATTTTTAAATTTCTAGTTTTATTCACTATATACATACTATACATTATTTATACTGACTAATAGATGCACAGAAAACTGCCCTTATATTACAAGGAGATAAACTGAATAAACCTTTAATTTTGTTTATAAAGAAAAGAAAATAACCATTATTAAATTATGAAAATGGTAGAATTAATATTTGTTTATTTTTTCTTTTAAGGCAGTTATTTCATACAATTCAGAAGCTTAGGCACCCGTAAGTGCGACCATACCGGTGTTAAGATAGAACCTAGTCTTTATGTAAAAATGTTCCGATTACCAAACTGGACATTCAGTTTTAGTTTAAAATAATTAAATTGACAAGAAAGAAAACATTTAAAACGTTTTTAACATGTTTTATTTTATTTTTATATATTTTACAAATTTATTTTAAACCAAGAAAACCCCCTCAAAAAACTTGAGTCTAGTAACTGGAACATTTTCACAGAGGCTAAGTTTTGTAACCTTGTCATTCAGATGGAAAAGCTCTCAGAAGGAAGGGGATGGGAACTTAACTTTTTTTTTATATATATAAATAAAGATATCTAAACACATACTAAAAAATTGAAAATGTAAAAAAGAAATAAATTTAGACAAATTGTTAAAAAAAATATTTAAAAACGACAAACGATAAACATTTTATGTGAACACTAAATAAATTTAGTCTAGAGGGGTTTAAAAGAAAATGCTATGTTATTTTAGAAATCGATTTTTAAATGTCAAGTGTATTTAAAAATATTGATAAAAATTAAAATACAAGAAACTTATTTTAATTTAATCAGGAACTCGTTAAGATGTATCCTCAACTTAGTGATGCGTAAACACAGCATCCTAGAAAGAAAATTCTTAGAATATGTTCAACAAATCGTGTAAATGATGTTTATGACAATAAGTTCACGCGAACTGAACAAATAATATTCCAATATGTCAAAAAAGTTATCTGACAATTTCGAAATCATTCAAATACTACCGTGTTTGAATATATGGTTAAGTGGCAGTTTTAGTCATTTAAAACTGCTTTACAGCTTCACCGCTCACTCATTTTTCGATCAAATTTCTAACATTTATTACAGTTTATAGATCACAAGCAAGCTCCTGAATAAAAATCAGAGCGCCTACAATTTAAGTCAGGGACGCCATCGAGATCCAAGCAAGAGAATAAACCATCTGCTCTTCATGGATGACCTTAAGCTGTATGCTAGCTCTGACACCGATCTGCATCACCTTCTGCAGGTAGTACACACATTCTCCAGTGACATCGGAATGAAGTTTGGCCTGGACAAATGTGCCAAATGTACACTCAAAACTGGGAAGAAGACCCACACAGAAAATATGCAGCTTAATGAAAACATCGACATCAGGGATCTAGAAGAGCATGAGCCTTACAAGTACCTTGGCATTGAGGAAAACGAGAACATACAACATGCCAAGATGAGGGAGAAGATTAGTAAAGAATATGTACGCCGGGTGAGGAAAATATGAAAAACCCAGCTCACCAATAAAAATAAAATTACTGCCATAAACCAGGTTGCTATGCCAGTAATAACATACAGCTTTGGTATCATTGACTGGCAACAAAAATACATACACCAGCTAGATGTAAAGACACGGAAGCTACTAACGCTTCATAAAATAATATATAGAAATCAGTGTCTACCAAGGCTGTATGTGCCCAGGGGAGAAGGAGGTCTGGGACTCTCAGAGATTAATCATCAACATAGGGCAACTATTGTGAGCACCGGTCAGTATCTGAGAAGCTCCCAGAATGACACCCTCTCAATAGTATATGAACATCAAGAGACAAGAGCCAGCAGAACAACATCAGTCACCCAGCTGGCCAAACATTTTGGTCAGAGTTGTCTCTCAGATGAGGACGAAACACCAAACAAGTGTGCCACAGAAATAGCAAGAAAGAGCCGGCAGAAATATACCGAGACCTTTCAACAGATGAACCTTAAAGAATGGGAACAACATCAGCGTGCAAAGTATTTTCTGGGGGAACTTTCTCGGGAATACATAGATAAAGAAGGTTCTTTGGACTGGCTCAAAAGAGGATCCCTCCACCACGATCAGGAAAGGGTCATAATGGCTGCCCAAGACCAGGGATTGATGACCAATGCATTCAAGAAGATGGCAGGGATCAGTAATGACAATAAATGCAGATTCTGCCACACAGAATTGGAAAGTGTTGGTCATCTGATATCAAGTTGCAAAGTTCTTCTAGGGGACGGCTACTATACAGCGAGACATGATGGAGTATACAAGTACCTCCACTGGATCATCTGTAAAAAATTAAACATCCAGTGTAGCAGCAAGTCCTGGGAACATCAACCTGAAAAAACAGTTGGAAATGACTTATATACCATACATTACGACCATGTAATCCCTGCAGCCACCTACCTTGAAAATGCTGCTGTGAAACCTGACATAGTTATATGGAATAAGTCAGAGAGAGTTGCAACCTTGATTGAAGTGAGTGTTCCTAATGATGGCGGTCTTAACAGAGCTGAAAGAGAGAAACAGACCAAATACCAAGGTCTCATGTATGATATGAAAAGAAACTGGAACCTAAAGGGGATATCGATCATACCAGTTATCATAGGTGCCACAGGGCTTATGAAGAAGAACCTGAAGTCCTACCTAACTAATATTCCTGGTGAACCAAGTGCAAAAGAGATTCAGACAATTGCACTTAAGGGAACAGCGAGGATACTAAAAAGAGCTCTCGGTTGGTTTCAATAAAAAAGCGGGGCAATGTTGGCAGCTGGTTTGGCTGCCCCATACCGTTATAATGAATTTTCTGGTGTTCAAAATCGTACAAAAATTTAAGGAGGTGAGCGACGTTTTTTATGACTGGTTTCCATATAAACCACGTCGATGCAGCGACTACTGTTGCTACTAATTCACTGCTCTTGCAAAAAGTGAAGTAACAAGTGAAACAGAAAGAATGAAAACATAAAAGATAATTGGAGGTGGGGCATTGAAAGCAGACGAGTGCCGTACATTGTTATTACTCTGGAAAAGTCGTGGATTACAATAGAAAAATGTTGTTAAAACTGGAAAAGAAAAGGACAAGATATTCTAGAAAAAATATAATTAAGAATTGATTATATAATGTAATAAATAAAATTAAAAAAAAACTTCTTAATGCTGCAATATTTTAAGTTATAAATTTATTATATTTTTTACTAGAATATCTTGTCCTTTTCTTTTTCAGTTTAGACAACTTGTCCTTTACTTTTCCATGTTTAAGCTTAACCATATTACTTTTCATGCTCACATTTTTCTATTGTAATAACATTATATAATCAATTCTTACTGCTGCAATATTTTAAGTTATAAATTTATTATATTTTTTACTAGAATATCTTGTCTTTTTCTTTTCCAGTTTAGACAACTTGTCCTTTACTTTTCCATGTTTAAGCTTAACCATATTACTTTTCATGCTTGCATTTTTCTATTGTAATAACATTATATAATCAATTCTTAATGCTGCAATATTTTAAGTTATAAATTTATTATATTTTTTACTAGAATATCTTGTCCTTTTCTTTTTCAGTTTAGACAACTTGTCTTTTACTTTTCCACGTCTAAGCTTAACCATATTACTTTTCATGCTTGCATTTTTCTATTGTAATAACATTATATAATCAATTTTTAATGCTGCAATATTTTAAGTTATAAATTTATTATATTTTTTACTAGAATATCTTGTCCTTTTCTTTTTCAGTTTAGACAACTTGTCCTTTACTTTTCCATGTTTAAGCTTAACCATATTACTTTTCATGCTTGCATTTTTCTATTGTAATAACATTATATAATCAATTCTTAATGCTGCAATATTTTAAGTTATAAATTTATTATATTTTTTACTAGAATATCTTGTCATTTTCTTTTTAAGTTTTAACAACTAGTCCTTTACTTTTCCATGTTTAAGCTTAACCATATTACTTTTCATGTTCGCATTTTTCTATTGTAATAACATTATATAATCAATTTTTAATGCTGCAATATTTTAAGTTATAAATTTATTATATTTTTTACTAGAATATCTTGTCATTTTCTTTTCCAGTTTTAACAACTAGTCCTTTACTTTTCCATGTTTAAGCTCAACCATATTACTTTTCATGCTCGCATTTTTCTATTGTAATAACATAATATAATCAATTCTTAATGCTGCAATATTTTAAGTTATAAATTTATTATATTTTTTACTAGAATATCTTGTCCTTTTCTTTTTCAGTTTAGACAACTAGTCCTTTACTTTTCCATGTTTAAGCTTAACCATATTACTTTTCATGCTCGAATTTTTCTATTGTCATAACATTATATAATCAATTCTTAATGCTGCAATATTTTAAGTTATAAATTTATTATATTTTTTACTAGAATATCTTGTCCTTTTCTTTTCCAGTTTTAACAACTAGTCCTTTACTTTTCCATGTTTAAGCTTAACCATATTATTTTTCATGCTCGCATTTTTTTATTTTAATAACATTATATAATCAATTCTTAATGCTGCAATATTTTAAGTAATAAATTTATTATATTTTTTTACTAGAATATCTTGTCCTTTTCTTTTCCAATTTTAACAACTAGTCCTTTATTTTTCCATGTTTAAGCTTAAACATATTACTTTTCATGCTCGAATTCTTCTATTGTAATAATATTATATAAGACATTCTTAATGCTGCAATATTTTAAGTTATAAATTTATTATATATTTTACTAGAATATCTTGTCCTTTTCTTTTCCAATTTTAACAACTAGTCCTTTACTTTTCCATGTTTAAGCTTAACCATATTACTTTTCATGCTCGCATTTTTCTATTGTAATAACATTACATAATCAATTCTTAATGCTACAATATTTTAAGTTATAAATTTATTATATTTGTTGCTAGAATATCTTGTCCTTTTCTTTTCCAGTTTTAACAACTTGTCCTTTACTTTTCCATGTTTAAGCTTAACCATATTACTTTTCATGCTCGCATTTTTCTATTGTAATAATATTATATAATCAATTTTTAATGCTGCAATATTTTTAGTTATAAATTTATTATATTTTTTCACTAGAATATCTTGTCCTTTTCTTTTTCAGTTTAGACAACTTGTCCTTTACTTTTCCATGTTTAAGCTTAACCATATTACTTTTCATGCTCGCATTTTTCTATTATAATAATTAAATGGAGTGCCAAGTGTCGATTAATGGCCAATTCTTGGAGGTGTGAAATTTATAATGTAATTTCCCATGAGTATTGAACCGTTATTCGCAGTTAATTGATGGTTGGAGGTGGAAATGTTCAAAAGACAGATTTGCTCATTAAATACGAAAAAGATACATATTTTTTTAAGTGAAGCAAACTTTTCTTATGAACAACGATGGAGTACTGTTGCCACATCTGGGCAAGAGCTGCTAGAAGCAGCTTATCCTGGCTTGACTTCAAAATAGACTTCGTAGCTTAGTGGGATATGCCCTCTTTTCTTTCCTGCAACATCTTTCCCACAGGAGACATGTTGCGAGTTTGTCTCTGCTTGATCGTTATTTCCATGGCGAATGCTCGTCTGAACTCCAATCTATGGTCCCCCTCTTCGTCAAACTTTCACAAAAAACACCCGTCTAGCTGAAACCACTGTCAATAATTTTCCCCACTCTTTATCTGTGCCTAAACCGAAAACGTAGATTCCATGACCAAAGTTTATTTCTTAGAACTGCACACATGTGGAACTCTTTTCCGTTTGCCTGATTTCCATCTGACAGCAATTTAGTTGTCTTCAAGTCCAATGCAAACAAATTCCTGACGAACCGCCACCTTAAGTAATTCAAATTAACTAAATTCCTATTACTAACGATTACTATATTATTACATTGACTACTTTACACTCAGTAACCCTTATCCTCGAGTGGCATCCGGGCTGTGATAAGTGGTGACCCCTATGTAAAATAAAAAAATATCTTTATAATTCATAAGTGAAGTAAGCACTTCTTTCAATTTCAGTTTTTACATAAAACTCAAACTAAGCGGCCATTTTCTTTCTAGGCCGCTGTATCTACACATTACCTACAAAGAGTATCGAAAAGAAATTGTTTCAGCCTGCTATGATAGGTTCTTGGCAAAGAAGCTGCTTAAGTTCATGATAAAATACATCCGAGAAGTAAACAAAACATGTTTTTATCTTTTGAAGAGAAAAATAAGAAGTGTGTGTTAATAGTTGTGTGTGCGTGTTATCGACCGATATCGGTGTAACCATTTGTGTGCGTTTATGGGTGTATTTGTGTGTATGTATATGCTTTGTGTGTGTATGTATTTTTGTATGTGAATATATATATATATTTGAGTGTGCATGTATGTATTTGTATGTATGCATGTGTTTGCGTGCTTATGTATGTGTTTGCGTGTGCATGTATGTATCTGTGTGTATTTATATGTTCGTGTGTATGTATGTGTTTTCGTATGTATGTGTGTGTTTGCGTGTGTATGTATGATTTTGTGTGTAGTTATGTTTGTGTGTGCATGTATGTATTCGCGTGTTCACATATGTATTTATGTGTATTTATGTGTTTGTGTGCATTTATATGTTTGTGTATATGTAGGTATGTGTTTGTGTATGCATGTATGTGTTTGCGTGTGCATTATGTATTTGTGTGTGCATGTATGTATTCGTGTGTGTATCCTGTGTTTTTGTATGTTTTCTGTGTATATTTATGTATTTGGGTGTGCATGTATGTATTTGTGTATGTATTTATTTATCTGTATATGTAAGTGTGTGTGCATGTATGTATTTGTGTATGTATTTATTTATCTGTATATGTAAGTGTGTGTGTATGTATGTATTTGTGTATGTATTTATTTATCTGTATATGTAAGTGTGTGTGTATGTATGTATGTGTTTATGCGTGTGCGTGTACGTGTGTATCTATGCATTTGTGTGCATGCATATATTTTCTGTGTATCTATTTATTTGTGTGTGCATGTATGTATTTGTGTGTATGAATGTATTTGTCTGTATATATATATATATATATATATATATATATATATATATATATATATATATATATATATTATGTCTTTGTGTGTGCACGTATGTATTTGTGTGTGTGGATGTCTGTGTTTTTGTATGTATGTATTTGTGTATGTATTTATTTATCTGTATATGTAAGTGTGTGTGCATGTATGTATTTGTGTATGGATTTATTTATCTGTATATGTAAGTGTGTGTGTATGTATGTATTTGTGTATGTATTTATTTATCTGTATATGTAAATGTGTGTGTATGTATGTATTTGTGTATGTATTTATTTATCTGTATATGTAAGTGTGTGTGTATGTATGTATTTGTGTATGTATTTATTTATCTGTATATGTAAGTGTGTGTGTATGTATGTATGTGTTTATGCGTGTGCGTGTACGTGTGTATCTATGCATTTGTGTGCATGCATATATATTCTGTGTATCTATTTATTTGTGTGTGCATGTATGTATTTGTGTGTATGAATGTATTTGTCTGTATATATATATATATATATATATATATATATATATATATATATATATATATATTATGTCTTTGTGTGTGCACGTATGTATTTGTGTGTGTGGATGTCTGTGTTTTTGTATGTTTTAAGTGTATGTTTATGTATTTGGGTGTGCATGTGTGTATTTCTGTATTTATTTATTTATCTGTATATGTAAGTTTGTGTGTATGTATGTATTTGCGTGCATATATATATATATATATATATATATATATATATATATATATATATGCATGTATAACGAGTTCCTTCAGCTATAATCGAAACCGAAACCAAAACTTATGAAGAATTCTTGGTAAAAAATTTTACTACAGAAAACGGAAGATCCTAACCATTTAACGACAGTCACTCGGATGTAAGCGTGACACACAAAATAAATAAATAACGCACACACTATCCTATTATTATGTATAGATTATAGCGGTTAGTCACACAGGCCATCATCAAATGTTGCTCTTTAGAACAGCCTGTGGTGTTCCCTGGAGTCTGAGTGACAAGAAGTCTCAACAGATTTCCAGTATCTCCATCGGTTTCAATAACCTTTGCAAAATAATTTGTGTTATCGCAACACTCGCTTACTATCGATTTTTGGTCTTCACTGGAACTTTGGGTGGCAATAAGCCTCCCATTGGTCCCAGTCCTCTTTGCGCTCATCCAGCAGAGGTCTGCTAGCTAGTGCTTTCTCTTCTCGGTCTTTCCATCCTCCTTTTTTTTTACATGGAGGTCACCACTTATCAAGGCCCGGAAGCCACTCGGGGATAAGGGTTATAGCCTGTACAATAATCAATGAGATAGTATCGTAGTAATCATTAGTATTGGGTATTTGATAGGGTGGTTTGTCAGGAATTTGTTTATGTTGGACTTGAAGACATCAAAGTTGTAGTCAGGTGGGAAACAGGCAAATTGAAGAGAGTTCCACAGTTGTGCACTTCTAAGAAAGAAGCTCTGCTCATGGAATTCACGTCTGGATTTAGGCACAGATAAAGAGTGGGGAAAATTAATGACAGTAGTTTCAGCTAGATGGGTGTTTTTCGTGAAAGATTGGCGAGGAGGGGGCAGAGATTGGAGCTCAGACGAGCACTTGCCATAGAAATAACGATAAAACAAAGACAAGCTCGCAACGACTCTTCTGTGGGGGAGAGGCTGCAGGGAAGAGAAAAGGGCATCCCCCACTAAGCCGCGAAGTCTATTTTGTACTCTGTCAAGGCAGGATAGGCTGTTTTTAGCAGCTCCTGCCCAGATGTGGCAACGGTACTCCATACTTGGACGTACTTGGCTTTTATACAGATAGAGAATTGCATCAGTAGTGAGATATCTTCTGGAGCGGTAGAAGGATCCCACCATTTTCTCAGCGTCCTTGGCAACAGACCTGATGTACGTGTTCCACTTCAGATCAGGAGTAAAGATCAAACCCAAAAGCTTGTCAAAACATGGAGCCTCCCCAAGACAAGAGCCATCCATTTCAATTGATGCCAGATGGGGAACAGAGCGTTGATGATGTAAAGATAGAAGCTTGGTTTTGGATGCTTTAAAAGTAACCAGCCACCTATTCCCCCACTGTATCACGCGTTCAAGATCAGAGAAGAGAGAATCAGAGAAAACTTTGTCATTTACGACCTTTGATTATTATCATTATTATTGGCTCACATGGAGCTTTCACACAAGTCAACAAACGATCTGATTGGAAACCTGTGGTGTTCTCTGGAAGCTGAGTGACAAAAAGTCTCCCCAGACGTCCAGCCCTCTCCACCTCCTTCGATAGCATTTGCAAATGAATTCGCATCATCGCAACAGCCGCTTACCATTAATTTCTCGCTGGTAGTGGCCATTGGTTTATACTGGAATTTGAGTGGCACTCAGCCTCCCCAAGGTCCCAGTTCTCTTTGCGCTTGTCCAGCCGAGGTCTGGTTGGCGCTTGCTCCTCGGTCTTTCAGTCCTTACTGACCCTTCTCAGCCCTTTGGTATCTTTTTTTTTGGGGGGGGGGAGGATTGGTGATGAAACAATGGAGGGAATGCATGATGGGGGTGTAGAACTTTTAAATATGCAGTTCCGATGTTCTTCATTCCCTGTAACGCTTATTCGTTATATTGTCTTCTTGTATTTTCTCCGCATTCAAGGGTTTTCCTTAATATTTCAGTCGTTTTCATTATCGTTAGTCGTTGTACTTTTGCAGTTATTCCTCTGATTCCAATTTCTGACATTCTTTTTTCGAAGTTTTGCGGGATTGTTCCTAGTGCTCCTACTATTATCGGTACTATTTTGATTTTCTTCATCATCCAAATCCCTTTTAACTCTCTGGCTAGCTCTGTGTATTTGTTTCGTTTCTCCTTTTCTTTCATATTATTATTGTAGTCTCAGTCTTTGGATGTTTTTAGTTGTATTTTCTTTCTTAAACATCGGGTCATTTTTTTTTACTTAAGACATTCAGGCTGTATCAACATTATCGCCGTTCCCAATTGACAATCCTTTTGCAAAACGGTAAAAGAAATTGTCTGGTTAAGCCATTTATGGTGGCTTTTTGTAACGTTTCCAAGCTTTTCAATTACAATAGGAATCACATTGACTGTCATACAGTTCGAGGTGTTGATATATTATTATTGTTGTTCTATAGCCTTCTTCGCTTTCTGATGTTGATTTTTATGTTGGGAGTTGATGCTTTGAAGGTTTTCTGACCAGTAAAATTAGTAAATTGTGTTAAAAGTAAATTATTATTATTATTATTATTATTATTATTATTATTATTATTATTATTATTATCGTCCGGATTTGTTTCGTCATTGACAAAATCTCAAAAACTGGCAGATTGTAGACTTCTCAGTACCCTGGGACAGGAATGTGTGAGAGAGAAGGAGAACGAGAAGTGGAGCAATTATGCTCCGTTGATCTTGAAGATAAGGCATATACACGGGGTTAAAACACAAATAATCCGGGTCGTAGTTGGTACACTAGGAGTAGTACCAAGTCGACTGGAAGGACAATTGAAAAAACTACAAATCCCCGATGTTTTAGGCGGCCTTCAAATCTCTGCAATTATAGGTACCACCAACATCCTTAGGAAAACCCTTGATCTTTGAAGCTCCTGGTTTGAAGCCGGGATTAAGGGAAATCCTCTGGAAATGAATCCCATCCGTTTCCAGAGAGACGTTCATAAACGAAATCAGAATTATTATTATTATTATTATTATTATTATTATTATTATTATTACTATTATTATTATTATTACTATTATTATTATTATTATTATTATTATTATTGTTATTATTATTATTATTATTAGTAGTAGTATCATTATCATTATTATTATTATTATCATTTTAATATTATTATTATTATTATTATCATTATTATTATTAATATCATTATTATTATTAATATTATTATTATTATTATCATCATTATTATTATTATTAATATCATTATTATTATTAATATTATTATTATCATTATTATTATTATTATCATTATTATTATCATTATTATTATTGATATCATTATTATTATTATTATTATCATTAATATTATTATTATCATTATTATTATTATCACTATCATTATTATTATCATTATTATCAATATTATTATTAATAATATTATTATTAATTCTCCTTTTTATCGTTCTTCTTCTTCTTCTTCTTCTTCTCTTTCTCCTTATTCTTCCACCTCTCCGTCTTATTCCTCATTTTCTTCTTTTTCCTCTTCTTCTTTTTCTTCTTCTTCTATTTTTCTTCTTCTTCTTTTTCTTCTTCCACTTCACCTCTTCGCCCTCCTCCTCCCCCTTCTTCCTCGCCTCCTTCGCCTCCTTCCTCTTCTTCTTCTACTTCTTCTTAATCACACTAACTATGTTTGCCCAAGAATGGAGATATCGAATTGCCTCTCAGTCCCAACAAACACCCAGACACACCCAGACGCACGCAAGCACGCACGCACACACATACGCACACACACACACACGCACACACACGCACACACACACATTCACACACAGACACACACATACACACACTCGTGCACACACCGATAAAAAGCTATCCATCCCACTCTCCCACAACGCCGGGCTACCATCGCCACCACCATCACCACAACCCTGCATCCATCCATCCTTTACCTATCTGCATCCCCCCCCCAGCCTCACGCCCGTCCGTTCCCGTCCCAGAAAAAGTCTCGTCTTTCGAGATGTTTCGGCACGCGTTCAACTATCTTCGCGATAAAATACACCGCACAGGTGAGAAGCTTCGTCTTCGATATCAATGCGACAGGCGCATCTAAGAAAGAAAAGCAAAACTGGAATGGTCCTTCCTAAGATGCGTCTATTCAACATACGCTGTTAATGATTAAAAAAAAAGTGCTATTTTGAAACATAAGGTGTGACCGAGCAACCGGCGGAGCAACACTCTAACTGCGATGCCAAGAAGTATCTGATGTTGCTATTTCAAACTTACGCGTGACATACTGACGCAATGCTACTTGAAACTTAAGCGTAACCGAAAGACCAACAGTTACAACACTTAAAAAAAAAAAAGCGGCGTCCATAAAATAAGTTAATGCAAGGATTTCACATGAAAATTTAATCACATGGTATTTCTGAACGAATATTGTGTGGCATAATCACTTTTAACACACCGGTTCCCGTCAGATCATTGAAGTTAAGCAACAATGACCTTGGTTAGTACCAGATGGGTGACCATTTGGGTCTTTCAGGTGCTGTATCTGCTCTCCGCTTATCTCGGCATTGATTCCAGTCGTCCTAGACTTCTTCTTGTCACTGGACTCAAGCAGTGCCGATTCAGAAGAGGTGTGGTTGGCGATTGCGCAGCCCTTGCCTCTACAGGGGGTATCCATTGTCTTTCGAGACTCAACGGAGGCTGTAATATATTACCATAATCAGATCGTTTGTAGAAAAATCCATATCCATACCACTAGTCTCTCACTCTTAGACAAGATCAAAAAAAAAGTTTCAAATATAATAGTTGCTGCACTATTAACCAAGCTCAAACCTCTGTCCCATCGCCGTAAGGTTGCATCCTGGTGCATGTTTTACAAGTCCTTTAATTAAATGCACTCCGATGAAAGCGTAACACCTGTCCCCCTCCTCGACGTACATACTCCCGACTAACAGTAAAATCCCACCCCTATAACTTGAGGTCCCTAAGTGCCAGAAAGATTTCTATCCCAATAGTCTTTCTCTCTGACTGCTAGGCTTTGGAATTCCTTTCCCCTTTCCTGCTTCCCTGACTGCACTAGAATGTAGAAGCTTAAATATAATGTGAACAGACATCTCGTTACTCAACACCCCACTGTTTTCTGTTAGGCACGATCCCAATAGTAGCCCTTATGCCTAAATACAATTAGATTTTCTGATGTCTCTGCTTTATCATTATTTTCATGTCAGGCGCTCGTCTGAGCTCCAATCTATAATCCCCTCTCGCTAAATATTCACGTGGAACACTCGCCTAGCTGAAAACACTTTCAGTAATTCCGCCCATTCATTATTTGTGCCTAATCCTAAACGTAGATTCCATGAACAAATCTTCTTTCTTAGAAATGCACGCCCGTGGAACTCTGTTCCGTTTGCCTGCTTTCCAACTAACTACAATATGGTCGTTTCAAGTCCAATATAAACAAGTTCTTGATGGTTAAGTAATCCAATTTATCAAATTTCCACTATTAACGATTACTATGATATTGTCCCTTTGACTACTGTACACTCTTTGACCCTTATCCTCGAGTGGCTCCTGGGCCTTGATAAGTGATGCTTCCTCTGTAAAAAAAAAAATAGATTCATGATTTACGTCTTATGTCAAGCAAATCTGTTGCCAGGGACGCTGGGAAAATGGTGGGATCCTTCTACCGCTCCAGAAGATATCTCACTACTGATACAATTCTCTATCTTTATAAAAGCCAAGTACGCCCAAGGATGGAGTACTGCTGCTACATCTGGGCAGGAGCTGCTAAAAACAGCCTATCCTGCCTTGACAGAGTACAAAATAGACTTCATGGCTTAGTGAGGTATGCCCTTTTCTCTTCCCTGCAGCCTCTCCCCTACAAAAGAGTTGTTGCGAGCTTATCTTTGTTTTATCGTTATTTCCATGGCAAGTGCTCGTCTGAGCTCCAATCTTTTGTCTCCCCTCGCCAATCTTTCACGAGAAACATCCGTCTGGCTGAAACTACTGACATTAATTTTCCCCACTCTTTATCTGTGCCTAAATCCAAACGTAGATTCCATGAGCAAAGCTTCTTTCTTAGAACTGCACGCCAGTGGAACTCTCTGCCGCTTGCCTGTTTCCCACCTGACTACAACTTGGACGTCTTCAAGTCCAACATAAACAAATTCCTGACAAACCGCCCCCTTAAGTAAGACACTCCATCAAAACCCCCAATACTAACGATTACTACAATACTATCTCATTGATTACTGTACACACAATAACCCTTATCCCTGAGTGGCCTTCGGGCCTTGATAAGTGGTGACCCCCATGTAAAAAAAAGCATATATCTAAATAAGTATATATGTAGCAGATAAACGACAAATGTCAAGATGTTGATCATCTTACCTTTTATTCCTTCAAGTATATTGACATGCACAATTCTTGACACCACATGTTTCGTAGCGCAAAAGCATTCATGAAATACTAGCGGGACCTGTGGAAATTCCACAGGGGACTCATTCATATGTAATATATTGATGTTGGCATTCTGTAGATGTTCTGCGTAAATGGAGACGCTCTGATATTATTGTAGCTTTTTTGTTCAAACTGCAAAAGTATTTACCTAAGTTAGCACAAACGCACGTGTAACCCGACCGTAAAGTACACTTAAATATGATATTTTAATTCTTGCAGATTTCGTATATATTATTATAGGGTTAATCTTTTATCGATTTTTATATATTGTAAAGTTGTGATTTAAAAAATAAAAACTATATCTATATGACTTGTGTTCATCAGCTGGAATCGAACCCGAATCTCACATATATATATATATGTGAATAAAAAGGAAAAACCTAAAAGAGTAAAAACAAAAACAAAATCAACGTTTCGTCCCTATTTCAGGGGACATCAGCAGGATTTCTAGGCGAGAATGTACAGGAAGACGGTCATATATCACATGCGAAAGAGAAGTTTAGTTTTCTTTCTGTTTCTCCAGAACAGAAAGAGAACTGAACTTCTCCTCTTTCGCATGTGATATATGACCGTCTTCCTGTACATCCTCGCCTGGAAATCCTGATGATGTCCCCTGAAATAGGAACGAAACGTTAATTTTATTTTTACTCTTTTAGGTTTTTCCTTTTTATTCACATAACGTCCAAAGCATCGTTTATATCTTGCTTTATTTTATTCATATATATATATATATATATATATATATATATATATATATATATATATATATATATATATATAACTTTAGTTCCTTCAGCTATAATTGACACCAAAACTTAAGAAGAATTCTTTACAAAATTATTTATAAAAAAAACAGATTACTTAAGTGCCATCAGCTATAATCGAAACCGAAACTAAAACTGATGAAGAATTCTTGGTAAAATTATTTATGACAAGAAATGGAAGTACATAACAATTAAACGACCCGTATGTAAGCGTGACACAGAAAATAACACACACGCTATCGTATTAATATATAGATTATGTCAATTATTGCGTTTATTTTTCCCTTAACTCATCGGAAGAAAAAGCACTCAGGAAGAAAAGGAGTAACACAACTATGTGTTTATTAAAGAAAATGTTATTCCACGAGTAAAGTTGGTATAGCAGCGGGGTTGGTACTGGATTTGGTCGACTATGATGGACGAGGGCAGGGGTCTTTTGGTATCAAAAACAACCTTTAATGCATCCAAAACCAAACTCCTATCTTTACATCATCAACGCTCTGATCCCCATCTGGCATCAATTGTGATGGATGGCTCTCGTCTGGGTGAGGCCCCGTGTTTTGACAAGCTTCTGGGTTTGACTTTTACTCCTGATCTGAAATGGAACAAGTACATCAAGTCTGTTGCCAAGGTCGCTGGAAAGATAGTGGGATCCTTCTACCGCTCCAGAAGATATCTCACTACTGATGCAATTCTCTATCTGTATAAAAGCCAAGTACGTCCAAGGATGGAATACTGCTGCCATATCTGGGCAGGAGCTGCTAAAAACAGCCTATCCTGCCTTGACAGAGTACAAAATAGACTTCGTGGCTTAGTGGGGGATGCCCTTTTCTCTACCCTGCAACCTCTCTCCCACAGAAGAGACGTTGCGAGCCTATCCTTGTTTATCGTTATTTCCATGGCAGGTGCTCGTCTGAACTCCAATCTCTCGTCCCCCCTCGCCAATCTTTCACGAAAAACACCCATCTAGCTGAATCCACTGTGAAAAATTTCCCCCACTCTATATCTGTGCCTAAATCAAAACGCAGATTCCATGAACAAAGCTTCTTTCTTAGAACTGCACGCCTGTGGAACTCTGTTCCGTCTGCCTGCTTCCCACCAGACTACAACTTTGATGTGTTCAAGTCCAACGTTAACAAATTCCTAATGAACCGCCCCCTTAAGTAAACACTTCATCAAATCTCCACACTAACGTAATAACCCTTATCCCCGAGTGGCTTCCGGGCCTTGATAAGTGGTGATCACTGTGTAAAAAAAAAAAAAAAATAAAATAAACCATGATCACAGCAATTACTGCCTTCCACGGTTGTTGTCTCATCACCTACTTTGGGTACGATTGAAACCTCTATCTTCAGACAATGATCCCCCTGGAACTGTAGAGATTAAATGCATCTGCGCCGCGGGCCTCGAAAGGGCTATCAAGGTTGAATTTTTATGGTCTTATAAATCTAAGTGTTCGTTCTTATGTAGTTTTCCATCGTCGGGTCCATGCTGAATAGTATTATAGATTTTTTGAATTTTTATTGAGAAATTTAGATGAGTAATTTGTAGATTTATTAATTAATTTATAAGTTTATTTTTTTGTATATTTATATTTTTATATATTTATTTATTTGCATATATATTTCTGTTTATTTCGTTGTATATTTATTTATTTGTATATTTATATTTTTATATATTTATTTATCTGCATAATTATTTGTGTTTATTTCGTTGTAAATTTATTTATTTGTATATTTATTTATTTGTATATTTATTTATTTGAATTATTATTTATTAATTTGCATATTTATTTATTTGTATATTTATTTATTAATCTGTAAGTTTATTTTTTGTATATTTATATTTTTATATATTTATTTATCTGCATATTTATTTGTGTTTATCTCGTTGTATATTTATTTATTTGTATATTTATTTATTAATTTGTAAGTTTATTTTTTGTATATTTATATTTTTATATATTTATTTATCTGCATATTTATTTGTGTTTATTTCGTTGTATATTTATTTATTTGTATATTTATTTATTAATTTGTAAGTTTATTTTTTTGTATATTTATATTTTTATATATTTATTTATCTGCATAATTATTTGTGTTTATTTCGTTGTATATTTATTTTTTTTTATATTTATATTTTTATATATTTATTTATCTGCATAATTATTTGTGTTTATTTCGTTGTAAATTTATTTATTTGTATATTTATTTATTTGTATATTTATTTATTTGAATTATTATTTATTTATTTGCATATTTATTTATTTGTATATTTATTTATTAATCTGTAAGTTTATTTTTTGTATATTTATATTTTTATATATTTATTTATCTGCATATTTATTTGTGTTTATCTCGTTGTATATTTATTTATTTGTATATTTATTTATTAATTTGTAAGTTTATTTTTTGTATATTTATATTTTTATATATTTATTTATCTGCATATTTATTTGTGTTTATTTCGTTGTATATTTATTTATTTGTATATTTATTTATTAATTTGTAAGTTTATTTTTTGTATATTTATATTTTTTATATATTTATTTATCTGCATATTTATTTGTGTTTATTTCGTTGTATATTTATTTGTATATTTATTTATTTGAATTATTACTTATTTATATGCATATTTATTTATTTGTATATTTATTTATTAATTTGTAAGTTTATTTTTTTGTATATTTATATTTTTATATATTTATTTATCTGCATATTTATTTGTGTTTATTTCGTTGTATATATATTTATTTGTATATTTATTTATTTGTATATTTATTTATTTGAATTATTATTTATTTATTTGCATATTTATTTATTTGTATATTTATTTATTAATTTGTAAGTTTATTTTTTGTATATTTATATTTTTTATATATTTATTTATCTGCATATTTATTTGTGTTTATTTCGTTGTATATTTATTTATTTGTATGTTTATTTATTTGTATATTTATTTATTTGAATTATTATTTATTTATTTGCATATTAATTTATTTGCATATTTATGTATTTGAATTATTATTTATTTATTTGCATATTTATTTATTTGTATATTTATTAATTAATTTGTAAGTTTTTTTTGTATATTCATTTTTTTTTATATATTTATTTATCTGCATATTTATTTGTGTTTATTTCGTTGTATATTTATTTATTTGTATATTTATTTATTTGTATATTTATTTATTTGAATTATTACTTATTTATTTGCATATTTATTTATTTGTATATTTTTTTATTTGTATATTTATTTATTTGTATATTTATTAATTAATTTATAAGTTTATTTTTTTGTATATTTATATTTTTTATATATTTATTTATCTGCATATTTATTTGTGTTTATTTCGTTGTATATTTATTTATTTGTATATTTATTTATTTGTATATTTATTAATTAATTTATAAGTTTATTTTTTTGTATATTTATATTTTTATATATTTATTTATCTGCATATTTATTTGTGTTTATCTCGTTGTATATTTATTTATTTGTATATTTATTTATTAATTTGTAAGTTTATTTTTTGTATATTTATATTTTTATATATTTATTTATCTGCATATTTATTTGTGTTTATTTCGTTGTATATTTATTTATTTGTATATTTATTTATTAATTTGTAAGTTTATTTTTTTGTATATTTATATTTTTATATATTTATTTATCTGCATAATTATTTGTGTTTATTTCGTTGTATATTTATTTTTTTGTATATTTATATTTTTATATATTTATTTATCTGCATAATTATTTGTGTTTATTTCGTTGTAAATTTATTTATTTGTATATTTATTTATTTGTATATTTATTTATTTTAATTATTATTTATTTATTTGCATATTTATTTATTTGTATATTTATTTATTAATCTGTAAGTTTATTTTTTGTATATTTATATTTTTATATATTTATTTATCTGCATATTTATTTGTGTTTATCTCGTTGTATATTTATTTATTTGTATATTTATTTATTAATTTGTAAGTTTATTTTTTGTATATTTATATTTTTATATATTTATTTATCTGCATATTTATTTGTGTTTATTTCGTTGTATATTTATTTATTTGTATATTTATTTATTAATTTGTAAGTTTATTTTTTTGTATATTTATATTTTTATATATTTATTTATCTGCATAATTATTTGTGTTTATTTCGTTGTATATTTATTTTTTTGTATATTTATATTTTTATATATTTATTTATCTGCATATTTATTTGTGTTTATTTCGTTGTATATATATTTATTTGTATATTTATTTATTTGTATATTTATTTATTTGAATTATTATTTATTTATTTGCATATTTATTTATTTGTATATTTATTTATTAATTTGTAAGTTTATTTTTTGTATATTTATATTTTTTATATATTTATTTATCTGCATATTTATTTGTGTTTATTTCGTTGTATATTTATTTATTTGTATGTTTATTTATTTGTATATTTATTTATTTGAATTATTATTTATTTATTTGCATATTAATTTATTTGCATATTTATTTATTTGAATTATTATTTATTTATTTGCATATTTATTTATTTGTATATTTATTAATTAATTTGTAAGTTTTTTTTGTATATTCATTTTTTTTTATATATTTATTTATCTGCATATTTATTTGTGTTTATTTCGTTGTATATTTATTTATTTGTATATTTATTTATTTGTATATTTATTTATTTGAATTATTACTTATTTATTTGCATATTTATTTATTTGTATATTTTTTTATTTGTATATTTATTTATTTGTATATTTATTAATTAATTTATAAGTTTATTTTTTTGTATATTTATATTTTTTATATATTTATTTATCTGCATATTTATTTGTGTTTATTTCGTTGTATATTTATTTATTTGTATATTTATTTATTTGTATATTTATTAATTAATTTATAAGTTTATTTTTTTGTATATTTATATTTTTATATATTTATTTATCTGCATATTTATTTGTGTTTATTTCGTTGTATATTTATTTATTTGTATGTTTATTTATTTGTATATTTATTTATTTTAATTATTATTTTTTTATTTGCATATTTGTTTATATATATATTTATTAATTAATTTGTAAGTTTATTTTTTGTATATTTATATTTTTATATATTTATTTATCTGCATATTTATTTGTGTTTATGTCGTTGTAAATTTATTTATTTGTATATTTTTTTATTTGTATACTTATTTATTTGAATTATTATTTATTTATTTGCATATTTGTTTATTTTTATATTTATTAATTAATTTGTAAGTTTATTTTTTTGTATATTTATATTTTTTATATATTTATTTATCTGCATATTTATTTGTGTTTATTTCGTTGTAAATTTATTTATTTGTATGTTTATTTATTTGTATATTTATTTATTTGAATTATTATTAATTTATTTGCATATTTATTTATTTGTATATTTATTTAATCATTTGTAAGTTTATTTTTTTGTATATGTATGTTTTTTATATATTTATTTATCTGCATATTTATTTGTGTTTATTTCGTTGTATATTTATTTATTTGTATATTTATTTATTTGTATATTTATTCATTTGAATTATTACTTATTTATTTGCATATTTATTTATTTGTATATTTATTAATTAATTTATAAGTTTATTTTTTTGTATATTTTATTTTTTATATATTTATTTATCTGCATATTTATTTGTGTTTGTTTCGTTGTATATTTATTTATTTGTATATTTATTTATTTGTATATTTATTTATTTGTATATTTATTTATTTGAATTATTACTTATTTATTTGCATATTTATTTATTTGTATATTTATTTATTAATTTGTAAGTTTATTTTTTTGTATATTTATATTTTTTATATATTTATTTATCTGCATATTTATTTGTGTTTATTTCGTTGTATATTTATTTATTTGCATATTTATTTATTTGTATATTTATTTATTTATTTGTAAGTTTATTTTTTTGTATATTTATATTTTTATATATTTATTTATCTGCATATTTATTTGTGTTTATTTCGTTGTATATTTATTTGTATATTTATTTATTTGTTTTTTTTTTACATCGAGGTCACCACTTTTCAAGGTCCAGAAGCCACTCGGGGATAAGGGTTATTGTGTGTACAATAATCAATGGGATAGTATCGTGGTAATAGTTAGTATTGGAGATTTGATAAAGTGTCTTACTTAAGGAGGCGATTCATCAGGAATTTGTTTATGTTGGACTTGAAGACATCCAGGTTGAAGTCGGGAGGGAAACTGGCAAGCGGCTGAGAGTTCCACAGGTGTGCAGTTCTAAGAAATAAGCCTTGTTCATGGAATCTACGTTTTGATTTAGGCACGGATAAAGAGTGGGGAAAATTATTGAAAGTGGTTTCAGCTAGACGAGTGTTTTTTGTGAAAGATTGGCGAAAGGGGAACCAGAGAATGGAACTCAGACGAGCACTTGCCATGGAAATAACTATAAAATATATGCATAAATATGTATATAAACATAGTATATTTATTTATTTGTATTTTTATTTATTTATTTATTTATTTATTTGTATATTTATCTATTTGCATTTTCATTTATTTATTTATTTGTATATTTATTTATATATTTATTTGTTTGTGTATTTGTTTATTTGTTTGTTTGTGTATTCATATTTATTCATTTATTTATTTGTACATTTATTTATTTGTCTATTCATTTATATGTATCTTTATTTTATATTTGTATATTTATTTACGTATCTATTTATTATATATTATTTCATGATATGTTTATTTATTTATTTGCATATTAATTTATTTGTATATTTCTTTTATGTTTATTTTTATATTTTTATTTTTATTTGTATATTTATTTATTTGTATATTTATTTTATATCCATTTATTTATTTGTATATTTATTTGCATATATATTTATTTGTATATTTCTTTCATTCATTTATTTATTTATTTGTATATTTATTTATTTTCATATTTATTTATTTGTATATTTATTTGCATATTTATTTATTTGTATATTTCTTTTATATTCATTTATTTATTTATTTGTATATTATTTTATATTAATGTATTTCTTTATTTATTTGTAGATTTATTTTTTTGTATTTTTATTTATTTAATCATTAGTATATTTATTCATTTATTTATTTGTAGATTTATATATTTATTCATATGTATATTTATTTATTTATTTGTATATTTGCGTATTCATTAGTATATTTATTTACTTATTTGTATATTTTTTATTTATTTGTTTATTTATTTTTATGTTTAATTATGTATTAGTAATTTTATTTATTAGTATATGTATTTATTTGTATATATATTTATTTATTTGTTTATTTGTTTGTATATTTATTAATTAATTTATTTATTGGCATATTTATTTATCTATTTATTTTTTTTTACATTTTCACCCCAAACAAGGCATATTTCCACTGTTGTAGGGGGCTACTATCAGGGACATGGGCATCAGGGGTACTGTGTAGGGATTTGGGCAGCAAGATGTCGGTTCACGTTGCACTTGAACATCTGCAGGTCAGTACAGTTGGGGAAGCAGGGACCCGGCAGGGAAGCTGTTCTGGGGAAGAAACTACTAGAGTAGAAGGCTCTCTTTCATCTAGGGATCTCAACTGTGAAGGGGTGGGATTTAGCTGCTTGTCGGGGTTTGTTGGGGGTATTTACGTCGAGGGGGCACAAGTGTTTGCAGTTCGTCAGAGCATTCACTATTAAAGTGCTTTTAGAAAAGGTAGAGGGATGCAACATTTCGTCGATGGGACAGGGGCTGAAGTTTAGATGACAGTTCAGGACCTATAAGGTTGGCGACTCTTTTTATTTATTTATTTATTTGTATATTTATTTATTTGTTTTTTTTTTTTTTGTATATTTAGTAATTTATTCACGGACGAAATGTGGTGAAATAACAATGAAGATGAAGATGAAGATAGCAGGTAAGAACTGTCTGAGGATAATGGTTTCAATCCTACCCAAAGCAGACCAGTTGGCCAAAACCTGGTGAGATAGCGACAACTATGGAAGGCAGTAATTACTGAAGATAAAGTTACGAGACTCAGCACACCTATCCTCTCATGGTTAACCACCCGAAGAAGGCCAGAGGAATAGTTGGCCGAAACGTGATGAAACAACGACAACTATGAAGATATAGATAGCAGTCCGCAAATAAAAATATAAATAACTTACTCATCTAAGACGATACCAATAAAACAAAAATAATATATAAAAATATTTTAAGCAAGATAAGACACTGATAGAATTCAGATGAAAAATCCTGATAAATATTACTTGAAGTAATACTTTCAAGGAGATCCTAACTAAAAAGGAAAAGCTCAATATTTAAGAATAGAGCAATATATAAGTTTGGTGGTTAAATTTACAATTCTGAAAAAAAACATATATTTGAATTAAGAATTTATTGTTTGACAAAAGGAATATATAGAAGGTGTTATTTTAATTCCCTTAATCCATGGATTTTCAATAATAGCTCATATCAGAGGAAATGAAATGCGGTTAGCAAAATGTTCAGCTGTGAATAGACACTTATTTCGCTTTTCAGCACAAATATTGAAAATAATTTTTTGAGTGGTTGTTGATAATTATATGGAGATAATTATAGGAAAAGGGAATTTGATACAACCTGGGCAGTCCATTATCGGAAGGAGTAACAATGTCCTCCGGGGTTATAAATCTAGGAAGGCAGAGGATTAAGGAAATTAACATAATCCCTTCTATATATTCCTTTTGTCAAACAATAAATTAGTGTGCTGCTGTGTATGTGTGTGCGTTGGTTTACCTTTTTCTTATTAGTGCGTGCATAACTGTGAGCAGCGATTCGTTTCTGTTCGCTCAGTTCTTGCTAGTTATTTTCAAACAGTAAGTGTTCAAGCTAAGTAAATGGTTAATAAACTAAGAGATGTGTACATCAATACGTTCATAGTATGAATGATATACGTATATATGAGTATTAGGCAGCGTGGCGTTGTGTATGTGTTGGTTTAACATGTTCTTGTAAGTGTTTGTATGTGTTGGTAGCAATTCGTTTTTTTATTTTATTTTGCTTCGGTTAGCTTTAAAAGTTTTAAGAGATCAAGGGGTTAATCCCTCCTGGAGCTAATTCTTGATTCCGTTATGATTTAAATTTATATCCGAGGACTCTTTTAAGAATAGATGCTGTTCCCTTTATGGCTGCTATCTGTATTTCGTTACAGCTTGGTCTTCCAGGGATTGCTTCTAAGTATTTGACGTAAAATGGGGGGGGGTCACCTCAAATACACAAACGGAATGTTCAAGAAAGATTATCGCTACAGTCCTCTGTCTCTTCTCTCTTGGCTGGCTGGGAATCATCTCCCAGCACCCAGAAATGAACATCGTTTTATAGGTTCCATCTTCACGCACACATGAGATTATGCGAGAACGGACGAAATAAAAATGCTGGCCGCCATGTTTGTTCTTCCTTTTCTTCGCCTGTACTCACTCGCTGAGCACCCACGGTAAGACTTCTCTTTCTTGCTTCTAACCACAGTATTTCTGAAGATTCTTTTTTATTAATCCAGTTGCTCCTATCACAACCGGTATAATGTTTATTTCTTTCAGAGACCATGTGGTTTTTAGATCATTTTTTAGGTCCTGATATTTTCTTATCTTTTCCCGTTCTGCTCTATTAAGGCCAAAATCATTCGGGACTGTAACATCGATAATGAGCACAGTTCTTTCGGGCTTGTTCCATATTACTATATCTGGTTTGATGGCCTTGTCTTTTATGTATCTGCCTGCCTGTGTATTTGTCATAGAGCATGCTCACTTTTCCGTTTGATGTTATCGGTGGTGGTTCATGTTCCCAGATGTTCGTTGATCTGTCTAGTTGCATCTCTCCACAGATCTTCCAATGGAGGTGTTTGCATATTTTATTTTGGTAGACAGTGTAAAGCCCATCTGCAGATAAGATTGGCCATCCAGATACTAGGTGGCTTGGGCTCCCAATCGCTGAGTGGTAAAACCTGCATTGGCTATATTGGCATCTCTGTCTATATACTCCTGATTCTCGTCAGTGTGTAAGAATGTGTGCTCAAGCTGAAAAAGGCTTGTATGTGAGTCATATCAACGGACTGTTATTCAAAATAAGCGTGACAAACAAACAAACAAACAAACAAACAAACTGGCTTGTTATCTTACATCGTGGGTTGGACACTTCTAAACTAAGTTGCGTCCATTTAATTTGTGTTTACAGATAAAAGTTGAGGCATTTAGTTCTATCCCCACTGCAAAAATTGTGATACCAGGGTCGGAAGGTTGGATTGAAAAGTGCCTGGGTAACCCTGTCAGCATTCCATAATAATTACGCCACATGCGATAAGCAATAAACTAACCACTTGTCAAGGCGCCTCAGGCGATTAGTAAGATACTAACCACTTCTCAAAGAGAGAAGGCAAAGCCTGAGAGGGTGGACCTCCTAGAACTGCACAGGATCAGCAGTAAACCGCGACCAACAGGGACCATATCCTTACAGGAATGTTCTAATCTCTGTTTAAGAGTCCGAGGATACAAATTCAGATAAAAGTAGGACTTTAAATTTAACACTAGCAATGAATTGGAATAGATACATTGAGAGCATTGCCAAGGCTGCTGCAAAGAAGTTGGGATCTCTCTACCGTGCTAGAAAACTACTTACGCCTCAAAGTATCCTGTACCTCTATAAGGCCACCATTCGCCCATGTATGGAGTACTGTTGTCACATTTGGACCGGTGCATCTGCTACTGCTCTCACTCCTGGACAAGGTTCAAAAGAGAGTCGCCAAGCTGATAGGTTCTGAACAGTCATCTAAGCTTTCAGCCTCTGTCCCATCGACGAAATATTGCATCCTTCTGCCTGTTCTACAAGTACTTTAATGGTGAATGCTCTGATGAACAACAAACACTTGTACCCCTTCGACGTGAACACCCTGACAAACCCGAAGGCAGGTAAATCCCATCCCTTCACAGTAGAGATCCCTAGGTGTAAAAAAGCCTTTTACTCCAAAAGTTTCCTCTCCAGAACTGCTAAACTTTGGAACTCCTTTCCAGGATTCCGCTTTCCCAACTGTACTGACATGCAGAAGTTCAAGTGTAATGTGAACAGACATCTTTCTACTCATCTCCCTTCATAATATCCCTGCAACTTATGTCCCCGACAGTAGCCCCCTTCTTCAAAGTAACACTATGCCTTATTTGGGGTCAAAATTTGAATTTTAACAATCCTATTTTTGCTAGGGTGATAGATGCTAGACTACAGACTACCCAAGAAGCTCCAACATGGCAAGCGCTCCCATGGCGGCCAGAGAAAACGATTTAAAGACAATCTGAAAGCATCACTGAAGGCCTTCAACGTTGATTCGTCACCATGGGAGCAGACAGCTTTAATAGAATAGTGGCGGGCTGCTGTTCGTGACGGTGCCTTCCATTGAACAGTTTCTACAGAGAAGCGCAGAAAGGACAGGAAGGGCAATGTCTTGAAGCCTTTGATATCTGCTATGATTCCCTGCTTCCCACTGCAATAGAACTTTTTAAGCAAAGATTGGGCTTATCACCGATGATGACTCTCCCCACCCTACCCTACAGGATGATCCGATGGTTCTTGTCGTTGCGATGGACGAACACGCACACATGTTGATAGATACACGTGTAATAAACAAAAAACTATTGTAAAATACGCTTAAATACGATATTTTAATTTATGCAGATTTCGTGTATATTACTATAGAGTCAATTCTCTATGGATTATTATATTGTTTTTTTAGTTCTCGTAATTCCTTGGGAAACATAGGGCCACAACGACGCTCCTCCAACAGACCCAGTTCTGGCTGGTCCTCTTCAGTTCGACCCATGTCATTCCGGAAGCCCTGGTTTCAGCCTCAATGCTTCTTTGGCTTCCCGGAGGTTTTCACCTGCTAGCGTCATGAACTCTACTAGAGAAGGCCCTTCCTGGACCAAGGAATTAACTTACAATCATAGTTTCAGTTTTCTTGATTCCATATAGTGTTTCTTTGTGTTTAACTTCCGTTGCAGTTTCTAATTTCTATATATTCCGGCTTGCGCCTATAGTTCATGTGTGTTAGTCTCCGCATTAAAGGGGTTTCTTAATATTTCAGCCGTTTTCATTATTGTCATCCGTTGTATCGCCTAAGTCATCGATCTGATTCCAATTTCCCCCCCTTTTCTTTTCAAAAATTTTCGGTATTGTTCCTAGTGCTCGTACTATTATTGGTGTTATTTTAACTTTCTTCATATTCCATATCCCTTTGAGCTCTCTAGCCATATCTGTGTATATGCTCCGCTTTTTTGTCTCCTTGATATTCACACTGTGGCTGCTAGAACGGCGCAATTTAAGATCTGGCAGAGATATCCGATGATGTTGCAGTTTCTGTAACTTTCTTTCTTTTACAGTTAGTGCTTGAATTGTTCTAACCCCCAACCTGGATCACCAGTTAGTGCTTGGGTGACCCTACCAGGAGACGAATCTCCCGCCTGCATAGCTATCCGGGTCCTAGAGACATGCGAACCCCCTAGCCACGCCAAGGTTGCACGTGCTAGAGGGAATTACTATATAATGATAGCTGCTTGGCACTGCCAATGCGTATAATACGGTTAAATATATTTCATAGTTATTATTATAAAGCAAATAGTTTATTAATTATTATATTGTACCCAGTATAGAGTAGTGACCCCGGCGTTTTCCGGTCGTAAAATACGCTTAAATATGATATTTTAATTCATAGAACCGATTCTCAATTAATTATTATATTATACCCAATATACAATATTAGTCACTTGGTGTTGCCCTGTCGTAAAATACGCTTAAATACGATATTTCAATTTATACAGATTTATTATTATAGAGACTATTCTTGATAGATTATTATATTGTACCTAATATATAGTGGTCTTGGATATGACCTTAAACTATATCCGATGGTGAGGCCCCAGCTTACCGGCTTTGAGGAGTGTGGAGCCACCCTTTAAGTGCATTGCTCTCAGGTCCATTTTGAGTCGGACTGGTAGTATCTGTTAGGGTCCCAACTGTGGGTTAAATAGAAACCGACTGAAAAAAACAAGTATATACTGTTAAAAAATTTTCTTCACAATCAGTAGATTCGGCATTAAATAACCTGAAACGGGTTGATATGCCGTAAAATAAAACCCAACCAACAATCAATAACTTCGCCTTGGAATTTTTTGAAATTTTGCACAAACACTAAACATGATATGAGTAAAAAAAAGTCACAGGGTTGATACGCTGTAAACCAAAAACAACTAATAAGTCGTAATGATTTCAAAAGTTTAAAAAAAGACACATATATACAGGGTGTTCCGAAAGTTTTAGGCACATTTATATTTGTTTAACTATGAATGGTAGTAAGATGAAATTGGTGCCATTTTAAAGCTAAATGCATTAATTTTTTTGTGAGACTATTGATTTTTAAAATTCTTTTTCTGATCCAGTAATGGCGTTCACTCAACCAGAAAAGGCGTTTTGTGTGCTTGAATTTGCAAAAACTGGATCATAAACACTTGTTCAACATGCATTTCACAAAACAAAGATCTCACACCTTGCGATTTATTTTTGTGGGTATTTGTGAAAGGACTGGTCTATGTGCCTCCCATTCCAAGAGACGTGGATGAGCTGAAGGCCCGAATAACAGAAGTTGTTTCAACCATTGACAATGCAATGCTGGGACGTGCTTGGCAAGATTTGACCTCTCGGCTTGGCGTGTGTCGTGTGACTAATGATACATACATTGGACATGTTTGAATATTAATAAGGAACATTTGAGATTACAAGCTTTCTGAATATACCAGATGCGGTTTTATATCCTTAATAGTTCTCAAGATATTCAATGTTAAGATATGCCCAACACTTTTGGAACACCCTGTACTTACCTCAGGAGTGCCGCTGGAGCTACCGGATCAGGTTGTACGAAGATATTGGCTTCCTGAGATAAAATGCATCTAACATTGATGGTTTTTGTTTTTATATTTCCTTTTGCAAAACTTAATTATTTTCTGCAAAAACAAAAACAATAGCCCACCTTTTTCCATCTTTTCCTTTTCCCCGTTTCTCTTTACAAAGCAACCAAACCAAACACAATGAACAAATATTGGAAGACATAAAAAAATTGAAACAAAACTTTTTTCTAAAATTACTGGATTCGACATTAAATAACCTGACAAAATGTTGATATGCCGTAAAACAGCAACCAAATCAAACCATGAGTGACTAAACATTTTCCTTAATTCATTACCACATATCTTTTCTAAATAAAATATTATTTGATGCTAAATTATTTGAATTATCTATTAGACACTATTCTGTATTATTTCAATTGGAATTTATTATTGAGATTAGTATTATTTATTAATTTATTTATTGCGGACTATTATCCTCATCTTTTTTAATTGTTGTTTCATGATATTTCAGTCATCTTCCTCTGGCCTTCATCAGGGATAGGAACTTCGAATCTCCTGACTGCATTCTTAGCAATTACGGATAGAGACGTTGAATCTCTACCGTTTCAGGTGAGAATTGTCTGAAGATAGCAGTTCAATCCTACCCAAAGCCGGCCAGAGGCTTACTTGGCCAAAAACGTGGTGAGACGACAATAACTATGGATGGCAGTGATTGCAGAGAATGCAGTTAAGAGATTCGGAGTTTCTATCCCGTCGTGGTTACCACCTGACTAAGGCCAGAGGAATAGTTGGCCGAAACGTCGTGAAACAACAACTAATAAAGATGAGAATAATAGTCCGCAATGAATAAAAATTAAAAAAATTAAGTAGTCTAGGTGAAAACAATAAATTATATTATGTATATTAGTAAGTTTATATATATACTAGCAATGGGTGCCCGGCGTTGCCCAGGTGTTTGAAGGTGTATGCAGATGAGGATAATAGTCCACAACAAAAGA
This sequence comes from Euprymna scolopes, assembly GCF_053919585.1. Lineage (NCBI taxonomy): Eukaryota > Metazoa > Mollusca > Cephalopoda > Sepiida > Sepiolidae > Euprymna > Euprymna scolopes. The sequence goes on along the minus strand of NC_136527.1, from coordinate 102,934,654 downwards.
AATTTTTAAAATATATATAAATAAATTCAAGGCGCATAACTTTGGTGTCATCAGCTAGAATTGAACTGAAAACATTCCGTGATCCAGCCTTATTCGTTACCGTCTGATCTTACAAGAAGAAATTTTTTTAAAAGTTGCACATGCGTAGAAGTAACACTTTTAGTCGACTTACAATTTTTTTAAAAGATTTTGACCCCTTTTGGTTGTTTGTTTTGTTTTACGGCATATCAACCCTTTTCAGGTTATTTAATGCCGAATCTGGTGATTTTGAAGAACGATTTTTTGATATAGTATATTTGTTTTTTAAGTCGTATTCCATTTAACCCATAGTTGGGACCCTAACAGGTACTACCACTCCGGGTCAGAGTGGACCTGGGAGCAATGGCAATTAAAGGGTGGCTCCACACTCCCTAAGGCCTGCAAGCTGGGGCCCTCACCATCGGATATAGTTTAAGGTCATATCCAGGACCTGACCCCTTAGGAGCTGAAAACCAAATTCCAATCACCTATATGACAAGTATATATATATATATATATATATATATATATATATATATATATATATATATATATACTAGCAAAAGTACCCGTCGTTGACTGGGTTCAAAAACAGCTTACAGAAAATGGACTCTGATTTATGAAAGTATGATAGCTTATGAAAAGGAAGGGTTGTAAAGAGATAGCTTCGAATTTGGGGGTATCAAAACCAAAGCAAAATATGATGAAAGTAAAAATAAAATAGATAAACCCCATAATTTATTACACCATACTTGTTCACACTGAAACACTTATCACAATATTCTGTGGATCTATATTAAAAAACCTTGTTAAATTTTGTGACATATTTCCATTCTATGGAGGTCAGGCGCGAACGAACACTCCATAATTTTATTATACCATATTTCTTCAAACTGAAACATAATTATCAAAGTATACTTACGCAGATAGATATGAAATGTCTTTATTAAAGTCTGTGCCTATTTCCATTCTATGGAGGCACGGCGCGAACGCAGACCCCACAATTTTATTATATCATCCCTATTTAAGTTAAAACATACTTATCAAAGTATTCTTATGTACATCTATATCAAAAACACCTGCAAACGTTTTTTTTTTTTAATTTTAAAATTTTTTATTTCCATACTTTGTGGACCAGGAGCGAACGCAGACCCCACAATTTTAATGAACCATCGTTCTCCAGATCCAACATACCCATTCCTGTGTCTCGATACATCTATTATTATATGTGATCAGTTTTTTAAAATAGTCAACCATATAGGAGCCTATTCGTGACCACACACACACACACACACACACACACACACACACACACACACACACACACATTCAGCTTTATATATATATATATATATATATATATATATATATATATATGTATGTATGACTACTTCATTTAATCACATAAATTAATATACGAAAGTATAAATTAATTATAATTTATAATTATAATTTATAAGTATTTCCTTCAACAGTGCTCAATACGTAGGTAGAGCTAAGTAGTAAGTTACAAAATATATATGTCAGTTAAGACTGATGTATCGTAGCGTGGATGAAATGCAGAATATTCTGTGTAATTGCCTCAATGCTTAATTGCCATATATATTTTAGAACTTACTATATATATATATATATATATATATAGATATTTCTGTAGAAATATATTTTCTTATAATATATACCCAGCCTTATTTAAGAAGCTCAATGTAATTACAGAGCAATATAGAGAATAAATGACAAAAAAACTATATTCCAAAATTCATGACGTTGACCATCTTATAATTTATTCCTCTATTTCAGTTTATTTATTTTCTCTCTCCCTCTGTGTGTGTGTGTGTGTGTACGTGTGCACGCGTGTGTGTGCATGATATATGACGTCAGTCATCAATCTATAATATTATACCAAAGCTTACGGTAAATTTTATCAGAAAATCCAAATCGCTCAGTTTGTAAAACATTAGGTTGAATATCTGAAGATTACTATTTCCTCGTCATTTTATTAGCAAGTTATTGTTAACTAGCCAGTTGTAAAATACGCTTAAATATGATATTTTAATTTGTTCAGATTTCGAATATATTATTATAGAGTTGTTATTTCAAAAGGAAAAAAAAGTATTTGGGTGCTATTAGCTAGAATCGAACCCGCAGCATTTAGAGTTGATGACGTTATCACTGTACCAACGTGACGCCTTTTTAAAAGTAAACTTGGATTAATGCATAAAATTCACTAGCTGTGACAATCAGGCTTTAGTAGGATGCATTCCAATTCCTTCTGTAGCTGTTCATTGGAACGTGAAGTCATAAAAATTGGTAAGTCATCTCATAAGATATATAGCAATAACATACTGAATTTTCAAGAATTTATGACAATTTTAAATGCTTGTACGAATCATAAAATATTAATCAGTCATCTCATAAGATACACATCTATAATAAGAAGATACTGAATTTTCAAGTGTCTCCGAAAAAATTTTAATGCCTGTACAATGCTCCACGCATGCACACAAGTAAAGAAAAATGTAAAAAACATGTAGCAATTAAATACTTAAATACTTGACCTGATTGAACAAAACTAATGTAATTTTTGGATTCAACACCTCAGATTCATCCTAAATGCGGACAAAAAATTGGATTTCTATTACTGTACACATAGATTCGAAAAAGTTGTCAAAAAAAACAAAAACAAATATATAACAAATAAATGTTATCAAAGGCAAGATAAATTACTCTTCTACCTAGCTGGATATATTTTTTAGTGTTTTTTATTTAATGTAACATGTTTATTCAGCTCAAAAAAATACAATGTTGCATAATTTGCTATTAAACCTGTTATTGTTTTTTTAAAATTTGCCCTTTGCTCCTTTAATTGAAAAAAAATTAGGGTTTGAATTACATTTTTCAAGTAGTTATAAGCTTGTAAAAATAGGAGGTCGAATTATTCAATTTTTTTTTCACGCATTCTTAAAATCGGTTTCTGACACTGCTATCACTGCGTGTATGTAGACATCTTGTTGTTATTTTTATATAATGATATAAAAACATGGACGATACATTCGAAGAAGGTCGGAAGGCACGTCTGCTCGAAAAACATACAGTGTTTACCGATGTATTGGAAAATTTAAAATGGCGGCCGACTATCTTTGATACGGTAAGTTTGGAAAAAGAAGTTAAAAATAAAAAAAAAACATACAAAATACTGTTAAAAACTCACCGAATATGTCAGTCTATGTCATGGTAACATATACTGAGCGAGTTTTTAACCGTATTTTATCTAGTTCTTTTATTTATAACTCCTTTTCCCAAACTAACCATGGATAAGTAGTGACTCCATGTAAAAAAAAAAAATAGTTTATTATTGCTATACGTATTTTTACGATTTTGAACACCAGAAAATTCATCATAACATCTGTTTTACTGAACGAAAATTGATTTTTTTTTTTTTTTACAATATAGCTGAGAATGTGATCTATAAACTGTAATAATTGTTTGAGATTTGGTCGAAAAATGAGTGAGCGGTGAAGCTTTAAAGCAGTTCTAAATGATTAAAACTGCCACTTAACAATATATTCAAACACTGTCTTGTTTGAATGGTAAATCTTTGATGAATCAATAACGATCGTAATTTATTAAATATTTATTTGCATTATCGAATTTTTTTTTTTTTTTTTTGTCATATATTTTGGGGTACGAATTTGTAGAAAACGGAGCACGTATTCACAAATCCACCCGTATCTCTTACCCTGGTAAGGAAAAGTGCACTTTATTTTGCGAGCATTTTCATCATTTCGGGTGGCGGGTGAAACCGAAACTTTGGACAAAGTAAGGTAAAGAAAGTTCGGGTGGATTCTTATGGGGGCGGGATGGGAAGAAGGCGAGCCTCGGGTGGGGGTGGGAGTCTGTGTGCAGGTGTAAAGTAGCGCCAAGAAACCAATAACCGATGTAGGTATTCCATATGCCAACACTTTGCGGTATTTCATTATGTGTATACGTATATTCAGAGTTATGTACACGTGAATATCTAGGTATGTGTATAGCCCTCTCTTCTGAAAACCATTCTATTTGTCTATATCTAATATATAAAAAGCTCTATACCTGCATGTCTGTCTTTATATTTTCAATCTCCTCCGAAACCAAAAGTCGTAGAACGGCACTAGACGCCTCAAATGATTGGATTTTTTTATGGACCGTTCTTTTATGGGTCCTTAGCCGTTCAAAATAGTTTTTAAGGGGTCAAAAAGTTTTGTACATTCATCTTAGTTTATTTTTAATTTTTAGTTTTTAATCACTCCATATGCGTGTCACGTTGCTACGTCACCAGCTTTGAATGCTACAGTTTTGATTTCGGTTTTGATTCTAGCTGATGGCACTCAAATACTTTTTTTTTTACTATTGAAATTACGACTCTATATATATCTGTATATACGAAATCTGGAACAATTAAAATATCATAATTAAGCGTATTTTGAGACTGGGCAAAACCGAGCGCCTCTCCTCACGCTAGCATATATATATATATATATATATATATATATATATAAATATATATATATATATATATATATATATATATATGTTTCTTATAATATATATCAATCCGTATTTAAGAAGCTCAATATAATATATATATATATATATATATATATATATATATATATATATATATATATATATATATATGAGCAAACAGTTAATGAAATATGTTAAAAACACTTTGAAATGAATTAAAAACATATTTAATCTGAAAAGGAAACACTAGATAAATGGATAGTCCTTAGTCCGCGGAGTTTCGAAGAAATACTCTCCTTCTCGTCAGAGGGTAGGAATTAGCAAAATGCAGGATCGGATTTTGCATGCAGAAGTATTTGATGAAACAACAAATAAGTCAAAGATCTTACTTGAAAACAAAATAAGTTAAGCAGAGGGAATATGGTAAAGAAAAAGGTGATTACACATGAATGGATAGTCTGGTGGAAATATATAATATATATATATATATATATATATATATATATATATGCCCGTTCACATACACTTTTTCCATGATAAAGCTAGAACCCAGAATCGAGGCATAGCCAATAGATTGCGCCGTTGCCCATATGGTTAGGTCGTCAGTATTGCACTTGCACTTGCACTTCGGTTCGCGTCTATATCGGGCACATCACTGATGAGATGCAGTACATCGAAATCACTTTATATATATATATATATATATATATATACATATATATATATATATATATATATATATATATATATCTATATTTTTATAAAGTAATAGGGTTCGTGTGTTTCTGTCTGTGTGTACAGCTCTCCATCATCAACGAAATATAAAGGAGGTAAGAGGGTAGATCTCTCCTGGTAGAGAAACATTAGAACCCATTTTAGGATGTTTCTGTTAAAGGAGACATAAGAATCTTGGCCTAATTTCTTTATATACTAGTCTACAAACCACCCCCATATCGAATGACTTATGCTCATTTGCATATCACATTATATTAAATCTCTTTAACTAATTACCTCGACCTTATTACATATTGGAAATATTCTAATCATTTCAACTGTACTATTTACAAAATCTATTTAACATTTAATTATTTAATATATTTTCATTTAATTTTATATTCGATTTATTTCACTTTACGTATATTATCAAAACAATTCATTGGCGAGCAAAGCTTTATGTTTTGGGATTGTATTGAAAATGTAATGGAAATTTCAATTTCGTTCCGTTTTAATCTTTTATATTTTACTTGCCAATATAATTGAAAGAATACAATTCAACTATCGTAATTTTATATAAATAAACAAAAACAAATATTTTAAAATAAAACTTTATTAAAAAAGAAATAATTTTATTTTTAAATGAAAAAAATCAATTTAGTAAAATAATTGTATTAAACACCCCCAGCCTTGTCAGCAAACCTGTAAACCTATAAAAGTTAACATTTCGAATGTAAACAGTGATTTTTCGATTTTGTTAGCGCTTGCCGCAATTAAACACAATTAAAACGGAACTTTATTTCCATTCTATTTTTTAAACAACCCCCAAAACATAACGCTCTCTTCCAGTTATAGCCAATTTTTTTTTAATTAAATAAAACAGGTCAAAATAAACAGATAAGCGCATTTTCTTTTACATTTTTCTTACAAACATTGTCATTTAACCAACTGCAGGATATCGTTACTTTTGTGGGGTTGTTTTGAAAATGGCACGGAGATTATAATTTCGTTCCAATTTAATCTTTCTGGTCGAGCCTATTTCGAAAGCCTGTTTATCATAGATTTGAACTACAAATAATTTATTACATTTTGATTATTACTATCTTAAGACTTAAAGCTTATATTTATTTCATTTTTCTATTTATATATTGAATTAGTTATTTCCAGTCTTATTTAAACTTAGTGCTTTCTTTAAACCGGATGAACCTTTGATAAAAATATGAGTTTAACGTAAAGAACACGAACAAGGTTTTATTCAACTGAATTTCTTCCAGTTTACTAACAAAATATATAAATTTAAAAGAGATATAAATAATAAAATAAAAAGGTTATGTAATTTAAAAGAAATACACGTACTCACAAAAGCAGAACTTTTTTTTACACATTTTTTTCTTTAAAACCATAACAATGAGACTAACAATTACCTAGATCTTAGTAATTATTTGTTTTAATAGAACTGTTTTAATTGTACTGTTTACTTAGTTAACCTAAGTTGGTATTACATTTATTTTACAGTTACTTTTTTTTTTAATTATTACTTTTAGACTGTGACGTTTACACCCGGAAGTAATGAGTCACACGTAGGTCGCTTTTATTCATTCCTTTTGGTCAAGATCAAAGTGTAGTATCTGTTCTTCAGATGCTGCACTTCATTTTCTTGTTCTCTTTCGGTGGAGGAGAAATCCTTCACGACTGAGACAATTTTTATTTTTGTACCTTTTCTCCACGTTAAAAAACGACCCTGGTGTCTAACTCTGTCCCGTGGGGAGGCATAGTAAATAGGTACAATATAATTGTTTATAATTGTACTATTCAGAAATATTATTTATAGTTCGTCCATTTCAGTTAGTATACATTTCCTTTACGCTTAATTAATTTACAATCGAAAGTGAGGAAGAAAGAATGGAAAGATTGGAAGCTAATAGACTAAGAGTTGCTGCAATTCGCTCCAATGAAAACAATTCAGATAGAGAAAGACGTCTAGAACTTAACAGGATACGTCAAAGAGAAAGGAGAGCAAGACTGTCAGATTTGGAAAGAGAAACCCAACATGAAGCTGACAGAACTAGACATGCTGTAAGTCGGTTAAATTCATCACAAGATGAAATTCAAGAAAGGCAAAGATATGCACTGGAAAGAGAAGCAATATTACGATCGAATGAATTATATGAGGTAAGTAGACGTACACAAGGTCAGTTGAGAGTGGCTCAACGACATCAGAATGAATCGGAAACCCAACGAAGCTTTCGCCTATACCAAGGGCAACAACGAGAGGCTGCATGGAGAGAGAGTATGACTTTGCCCCAGCAATTGACAGAAAACGAGGCAGCTAGACAACGAATGACTGCTTTGAGACACCATGAAATAGAACACTGCAATAGAAAAGGATTGCTCTACAACAAAAATGACTCTCTCACTACAGCTGATATAGGAAAAATGGACAAAGTATGTCAACATTGCTCAGCTGTAAAATTTAAAGGAGAAACCCCTGGTTGTTGTTGTTCTTCTGGCAAAGTTGTGCTTGATAGCTTTCCACCACTGCCTCAGTTGCTTCAAGATTTGCTCTCCGGCAATGGTCCCATCTCTAAAGATTTTCTGCAAAATCTACGCAGTTATAACAATTGTTTTGCAATGACATCATTTGGTCACAAAATTGCGGCAGTACATGGGTGGAATCCTTCTTTTAGAATTCGAGGCCAGGTTTGCCACCAGATTGGGAGTCTTTTACCACCTGAAGATGAAACAGCAAAGTTTATTCAAGTCTACTTCTTGGATAGTCTGGAAGAGGAACTACATAATCGGGGACGTGACAGTAGACTCAATAGAGACATTCTCCAAAGTCTGACTGAATTTTTACATGAGAACAACAGCTTTATTTGTCAGCTGAAAACAACAAAGGAGAGGATTGAAGAAGAACACTTGGTAGAACATAAAGTTGTCATAAGGGAAGACCGAAGGCCGCAAGAAGAGCATCCACGGCGATTCAATGCTCCAACAACAACGTATGAGATTGGAATATTAATGGAGAATGAACCAACAGCTAACCGGGATATTGTCTTGCGTTTTAGAAATGATACATTAAAATGGATCTCCGAACTACATCCCCTCTACGATACTTTAATGTACCCGTTAATGTACCCCTATGGTTCTCCATCTTACAACATCTACATGAAGGCATCCAATGGGCGAAAAGTTACCCAACAGCAATTTTATTCGTACCATTTAATGACTCGGCCTGGAAACTATTTTCTCTGGTACCGAAGGCTATTTCAACAATGGCTGGTGGATGTGTACTGCAAGATTGAAACAGAACGTTTACAGTTCCTGAGGCGTGAGCAACAGACCCTGAGAGCTGACAATTATAGCAACTTGAGAGATTCAATTCTTAGGGAGGATGGGAATCCAGAACAGTTTGGTCAACGAGTTGTACTTCCGGCAACTTATACAGGAGGCCCTCGATACATGTTTGAGCGGCAAAGTGATGCCATGGCATATGTTCGGCGAATGGGCCGAGCCGACCTCTTCATCACGTTCACAACAAATCCAAAGTGGACAGAAATTACAGAAAATTGTCTTCAAGGGCAAGACCCTCAGGATCGTCCAGATATTGTTGCCAGGGTTTTCAGGCAGAAGCTAAAAAAGTTACTTGAATTTATTAAAAAGGGAGGATTTGGCAGGTTGAGGGCTTTCCTGTACAGTATTGAATATCAAAAAAGAGGACTGCCGCATGCACACATCCTCACCTGGCAGGCCCCAGAGGACAAACTGCTACCAGAAAAAATGGATCTCTGCATATCTGCAGAGATCCCTGACAAAGAGGAAGATCCTGATCTTCATGCTAAAGTGATGGCACATATGGTGCATGGACCTTGTGGACCATTTAATCCAAATTGTCTATGTATGATTGACAACAAATGTTCCAAAAAATACCCAAAAGAATTTCTTCAGTGTACCAAGCAAGGCCAAGACTCTTACCCCAAGTACAGGCGAAGAAAACCAGAAGATGGAGGCCAGACTGGTACAATAAGGATGAAGAGAAATGGTCGGTATGTTAATCAAGAAATAACAAACCAGTGGATTGTTCCGTACAACAAGGTCCTCCTTCAGCAGTTCAACGCTCACATTAACGTAGAAATTTGCAGCTCGATCCAAAGCATCAAATATGTCCTCAAATACGTGAATAAAGGATGTGATCAAGCAGTGTTTGAACTACAAAGAACTGATGGAGCAGCTAACCAACAAGGCCAAGTACAAAGTCACATTATGGATGAGATCCAGCAGTTTCAGAATGCAAGGTATGTCGGCAGTTCAGAGGCAGCCTGGAGGATATTGGAACATCCCATCCATGAACATTTCCCCCCAATTGTACAACTTTCTGTTCATCTTGAAAATGGGCAGCGTGTCATGTTCTCAGCTGATACTGCTCTGGAACGAGCCCAAGGTCCACCGCCTGCCACAACTTTGACAGCATTTTTTCAACTCTGCCATGAGGATGACTTTGCAAGGGGTCTCAAATACGTAGAAGTCCCTGAGTTTTACACTTGGAACAAATCGACAAAGAAATGGATGAGAAGAATGCGTGGGGTACAAGTTGAAGGTACTGAAAATGATGATGTATGGAAGGCACCATGCATTGGGAGAATCTACACGATTAGTCCAAAAGCAGGGGAGTGTTATTTCTTACGCCTGTTGCTCAATGAGGTTGCTGGTCCAACTTCATTTCAAAATTTGCGAGCATACAATGGTCAGGTGTTTGAAACATACAGAGCAGCGTGCCTTGCTCGAGGCCTTCTAGAAAATGACCATCACTTGCATCAAGCAGTAGGAGAGGCAAGTGCCACTCAATCACCTTCAAATTTGCGAAGCCTATTTGTGATAATTTTAACAGCCTGTGAGCCAAGAAATCCTCTTGAGATCTGGATGGCTTTTCGTGATGTAATATCTGAAGACATTCTTCACAGATACAGGCAAGAAGTTAACAATCCAGAAGCAGATTTTAATGAGGACATCTACAATAAAACTCTTTGTCTAATTGAAGAAAAAGTTCTCCTTATGTGCGGTCAACCATTGGCAAGCTATGGATTACCTGCACCAATGCAAGGGAGAGATGAAAGACTCGCGAGAGAGTATCAACGTGAAGTTACTTATAATCTTGAAGAACTTCCCTACAAGCAGAAAATATGCAAGAAAAACTGACCGATTCTCAAAGAGAAGTTTACAATTCATTCATGGCAATGTTGGAAGCACAAGGTGAAATGAACAAAAACATGATGTTTCTTGATGCTCCAGGTGGTACGGGCAAGACTTTTGTAATCAATTTGATCCTTGCAAAGATTAGATCCATGAGAAAGATTGTGCTTGCAACAGCATTCAGTGGCATTGCTGCTACTCTACTACAAGGTGGCCGCACTCTTCACAGCACTTTTAAAGTACCCTTGGATACTCATCGAATGGATCAGCCAGTTTGCAAAATTACTGGTAACTCAGCCTTGGCAAATGTAATTAGAGACACCTCTGCAATCATTGTAGACGAAGCCCCAATGACGCACAAGAGTGCTTATGAAGCAATTGACCGAACACTGCAAGACATCACAGGAAACAAGAATCCCATGGGTGGCATTCCAACCTTATTTTGCGGTGATTTCCGTCAAATCCTCCCAGTGGTTAAAAATGGCACAAGGGCTAACATTGTCAATGCAAGTTTGAAACAATCCTATCTCTGGAGGCACGTTATAGTGAAGAGACTGACTACTAATATGAGAGCCTATATCTCTGATAACACAGCTGCAGCAGACTTCTCAAAATTGCTTCTCCAAATCGGTAATGGTCAGTTTCCTATCACTTCTTCACCTGACACAATTAAGATTCCAACTGCGCTTGGTAAATGTGTCGGTAATCAGAAGCAACTGAAAGACAAAGTGTACCCAGACCTGCAAAACAATGGAAAATCACCGGATTGGCTTGCTGAGAGGGCTATTATTTCGCCATTAAACAGCAATGTGAATCATTTGAACAATTCAATAATGGATGAATTTCCAGGAGACACAAAGCAATACAAGTCAATTGATTCTAATGAATATGAAGCTGTTCACTACCCTGTGGAGTTTTTAAACTCTTTGGAGATATCTGGAATGCCTCCACACATTTTAAATCTCAAAATTGGATTGCCAATCATGATTCTTCGATCCTTGGAACCGCCAAAAACAACAAACGGAACCAGATGTGTTATCACCAGATTGCACACCAATGTACTTGAGGCCACCATTTCCTGTGGTCCCTACAAAGGCGAAACCGTTCTACTGCCAAGGATCCCCTTAGTTCCATCGGACTCAGTACTTCCATTTAAATTCCGGAGACTCCAATTTCCTGTGAAGGTGTGTTTTGCAATGAGCATAAACAAAAGTCAAGGTCAGACATTTAACACCATTGGCGTAGACTTGACATCAGACTGCTTCAGTCACGGTATGTTCTACGTCTCCATCAGCCGGACAGGAAGTTCAGAAAAACTCTACATTCTGGCTCCAAATCAAAGCAGCAGAAATGTAGTTTACCCTGAGGCTCTTTAGTGAAAAGTTCGAGAAATGGATATGAGGAAAAACTGACATGATCTGATTGTGGTAAGTTTTTAGTATTGAATGTGCAAGATAAAATTTAAGCAAGAGTTGAAAATGACTTCAATGAAAAATTTACTATGTAACATCAAGTAACCTTCCTTTTTGATGAAAATGTTTTGTGAAGTTCCTGATTGAATTTCAGTCACTACAAGAGGTAGTTAAAATGTTAATCACCTTATGCAATCGTTGCTCTTACAACATCAACTTACTGGAAAGGTGCCCACAGATTTTGGTACCCGAGTGCGCAACAAAGCTCCGTGCGAAGCACGGGTATCTTTGCTAGTATATATATAAGACATATTCTACATTATACTCTGTATAATACGCTAATCCTTTATTTAGAATTCGATAAAACTACTCCCAACATCATCTATAATTTTATTTGATCCATTTCGTTCATAATGAATCCAACTCTAGACGCCGCATCCCCACTATGTTACCTAGCATCTTCTCTACTCTTCTGATGACAAGCATTAGGCTTCGAAATGCATTGGCATAAAGAGTCAATTACATATATATATATATATATATATATATATATATATATATATATATATATATATATATGCAGAGAGATATCTAAGTATATCTCTTCATGTGACAAAACTGACAAAATGACACTTTGACACAATAAAAAGTAGTCTGTCTACAACATATATAACAGAGTTAATTAATTTTCCCGTCAAAATACTCAAACTATAACCATGTAAAGGTAACCCCCTGCCAACAAAAGTAAGGACACCCCTATATAACTACACCCCTTAATAAATACACTCCGAAATAACTACACTTCGAAATAACTGTACCCCTAAATAACTATACCTCTAAATAACTACACCTCTAAATAACTATGCCCTTAAATAACTATACCCCTAAATCACTACACTCCTAAATAACTACACCCCTAAATAACTACACCCCTAAATAACTATACCTCTAAATAACTACACTCCTAAATAACTACACTCTTAAATAACTGCGCCCCTAAATAACTACATCCTTAAATAACTACACTCCTAAATAACTATCCCCTTAAATAACTGTACCCCTAAATCAGTACACCCCTAAATAACTACACCTCTAAATAACTACACTCCTAAATAACTACACTCCGAAATAACTGCACCCCTAAATAACTACACCCCTAAATAACTATACCCCTAAATAACTATACCCCTAAATAACTACACTCTTAAATAACTACACTCTTAAATAACTACACCCTTAAATAACTATACCCTTAAATAACTATACCCCTAAATAACTACACCCCTAAATAACTACATCCCTAAATAACTACACTCCTAAATAACTACACTCTTAAATAACTACGTCCTTAAATAACTACACTCCTAAATAACTACACCCCTAAATAACTATACTCTTAAATAACTATACCCCTAAATCACTACACTTCTAAATAACTGCACCCCTTTATAACTCTACATCCCTAAATAACTACACCCCTAAATAACTATACCCTTTAATAACTGTACCACATAAATAACTACACTCCTAAATAACTTCACCCCTAAATAACTGCACCCCTTAATAACTCTACATCCCTAAATAACTACACCCCTAAATAACGACACTCCGAAATAATTAGACTCCTAAATAACTACATACCTAAATAACTATACCCTTAAATAACTATAAGTCACTACACTTCTAAATAACTGCACCCCTAAATAACTCTACATCCCTAAATTACTACACCCCTAAATAACTACACCCCTAAATAACTGCACTCCGAAGTAATTACACTCCTAAATAACTACATACCTAAATAACTATACCCTTAAATAATACACCCCTAAATCACTACACTCCTAAATAACTACACCTCTTAATAACTACACCCCTAAATAACTACACCATTGAATGTTCAAATTGAGTACTGCTTGCCATTTTCCCTCCAAAATATTATGTGACTCATCAGTGTTACTAGACCCATGTGTGCAAAGGGATCAGACGTAGTAATTGTCTGTGTTTTGGAGTTGAGGTGTTTTCATTTATTGAGATTGTCGGACTGACTTCCTTATCTTGGTTGTTATAGTCATAACGTTTCGGCCGATGAAGGCCGGAGGAGCAGACGTGTTCAAATATGTAGTGCAGCTCTCACATTCTCTCATTGTGGCACCAAATAACAAGACGTATTGTTGCGCTAAACGCGTTGTGTGTCATGAGTAAGTTGGAATCCATATTAAATAAAGAAGTAGTCAACCACCTCAACAGAAACAACCTTCTTAGTGACATGCAATATGGTTTCCGCTCTGCAAGATCTACGGCAGATGTGCTAATGGTTATATCTATTGACATTATTAGTGAATCTTTTGACAAAGGCTTCCTTTCTAGGGCAATTGCTCTTGACATATCGAAGGCCTTCGATAAGGTATGGCATAAGGGCCCACTTCACAAGATTTCCGGCTACGGTATCACTGGAAATGTTTTCTCAATCATTAAATCATTTCTCTCTGATAGGCTCATAAGAGCAGTGGTTGATGGGCAGAAATCAGAGGCCCACAGTATTAATGCTGGAGTCCCTCAGGGGTCCATCCTGGACCCAACTCTCTTCCTGATCTACATCAATGATCTCCAAAAGCACATACTTAAATCATTCGTTGATGACGCGATCATCTATGGCAACACATCAAAGGCCGTAAATGATAAAGATCTCTCTATGATTCTCTCTCCTCTGATCTTGAGCGCATGGTAGTGGTGGAAGAGGTGGCTGGTCACTTTTAATGCATCTAAAACCAAGCTTCTATCTTTACATCATCAACGCTTTGATCCCCATTTGGCATCAATTGAAATGGATGGCTCTCGTCTTGAGGAGGCTCCATGTTTTGACAAACTTCTGGGTTAGACCTTTACTCCTGATCTGAAATGGAACACGTTGGTCTGTTGCCAAGGACGCTGGGAAAATGGTGGGATCCTTCTACCGCTCCAGAAGATATCTCACTAATGATGCAATTCTCTATCTGTATAAAAGCCAAGTACGTCCAAGGACCCCCATGTAAAAAAAAAAAATTTACATAAAGAAGATTGTTACTACCCTGCCAACAATTTTAACAAAAAATTTTTAACGCCCGGAGAAGTTTTATTTTTTTTTATTTTCCGTGCGTTTTATTTATTTATTTCTCGATTTTAGAGATGATAGAATATAAACGTACGAAAAGGGATAAAAAGAAAGAGAGGGCGAACAAAATCGTGTTGTTTCTGATTCTTCCTCACTTGCACTTATTTATGTATAAGCATTTGAAGAAAGACATCAGTTACTTTTGTCCCACTAACCGGTCAGAGAGATACGTAGCACTTTACAAAAGGAATAAACGCAAACTGCCGCCCACTAGTATTACAGTAAAACAAACAAATGAAACGCGAACAAGCAAACGTTTGACCTAAATAAAATGAAATTCCGCTAGGGAAGAATATAATTATTGGCGGTGAAAAGGGATTAAAATGATTATATGTATCATCGTGAGTTGACGTAAACTAGACATAAAACTAAAACTCACTACTTAACATAAGTTTCTTTCATTTCATCAAAAGTCTCCTGTGGTGTGCGTCTTTTCAAATACAAAAACCGGATCACTGCTCGACATTCAACAGGCTCCATTTCACACCTCACTCAGTTCAAACACCTGTAAAACAAAAACCATAACTAGTTCAGAGCTGTAATTTGCCACATAACCCATAGAGATATAAATCATTGCACGTGCAAAATTTCAGCTAGATCAGACAACAGGATGTAGGTCAGGGGCATTACTTATTGCACGCCCCTCGTATTGCTATTTCTTATGTTCGTAAAGTCGGTTCTTTCTATCGCTCTAAACGCTAGCTATTCTCTCTCCTCTCTCTCTCTCTCTCTCTCTCTCTCTCTATTTATCTATCTACCTCTCTCTCTTTCTCTCTATCTATCTACCTCTCTCTATATATATTTATCTACCCCTCTCTCTATATATATCTATCTATCTCTCCAAATCTTCTATCAGACCATGTATGGAGTATTTCTGCCATATTTGGGATGGTGAATATGTGTCCTATTTGCAAGTTCTTGATAAATTACAGAAATATATCTGTAATTTGATTGGCCCCACGCTTTCTTCACTGCAACCTCTCTCTCACAGACGTAATGTTGCTAGTCTCAGTCTTTTATACAGACACTATTATTTCATGCGTTCCTCAGAATTGTTAGATCTATCTCTCGCTTCCTTTATTTCAGCTCGTTTGAGTCGTTGGTCTAGTGGTCTTCATCAATTCGCTATTTGGATACTTCAGGACGACTGGAAGCAATGCCAAGACAAGCGGAGAGCACATACAACATCTAGAATTCCTAAATGGTCACCTATCTGGAACTGGCCAGGCTCAACGTTGCTTAACTTCAGAGATCTGACGAGAACCGCTGTGTCAACGGGATTATGCCTATATTTCTTCAATACACTCTCTCTCAAACGTGATGTTGCTAGGCTCAGTATTTTCTATAAGTACTATTATGGTATGTATTCTTCAGAATTGTTTAATTTATCCTCTGTATCCTTTGTTCCAGCTCGTTTGAGTCGTTGGTCTAGTGGTCTTCATCATTTCGTTGATTTAATACCTCACGTTAGTACAGCTTCTTATTCCAGTAGCTTTTTGTCCAAGGACTGCAAGATTGTGTAGCTCTCTTCCTGTTCCCTGTTTTTCTTCTACCTACAGCTCTGACCTTTCCGACACTAAGGTCAATATGCATCTCCTGTCTTTGCGATAATCACTTTTAGTTTTTATTAGCTATTTACATCAAATGGCGTCATGCCTTGTCTCAAGCGATTTTCTTATAGAAAAAAACGTTAAGAAAATTCCCGTTTAGTCTTAATTCTGTAAGGTGATTGCAACTAGACCAGTCTCTGTTGCACATGATTTATAGAAATACAAGGAATTGGAGCTCAGTCGAGCACTTACGATGAAAATAACAATAGAGTAGAAAAAGACTAAAACGATCTCTTGTATAAGAAAGGGGCCCCATGGAGGAAAAGAGATCATTCACCACTAGATTGCGAAGTCGATTTTCTACTCTGTTAAAGAAAGTGTTGGGTACCTTCCTAATCCTAACCTTAACGCCAGCCTCCCCATCAATGGCAACAAAACTCCATCTTCCGACGTATCAGACTATTCAATGCGGCAAGAATGATGCTTTTTTTCTGGAGCAGCCGTCATCCCTTCTGTAACTATCTACAATAGTCCCACTGATTAGCGCACTCGGAATTGGAGTTCAATGTGACTCTTGTTTCAGGCTTCGAATCGTCCAACTGGCTTGAATGGTTATCCCTACACTGATGAATCCGTAAGTTTGAAACGTATACACATGTTGATAATACAGGGTGGAACGATGAAATTGTACCTAATTACAGTGCCTCCCCACGGGACAGAGTTAGACACCACAGTCGTTTTTTAACGTGGAGAAAAGGTACAAAAATAAAAATTGTCTCGGTCGTGAAGGATTTCTCCTCCACTGAAAGAGAACGAGAAATGAAAGTGCTGCATCTGAAGAACAGATCCTACACTTTGATCTTGGCCACATCATAGAAAGGACGATATGATTCCATTTCCGTTTGATGAAAACCAGTTTTCTTTTTTGATTGCAGTAGGGGGTGTCCTTTGCTCTTTCCTGCAACCTTTTCCCCCACAGAAGAGACGTTGCGAGCCTGTCTCTGTTTTATCGTTATTTCCATGGCAGGTGCTCGTCTGAGCTTCAATCTATGGTCCCCCCCCCGTCGCCAAATTTCACGAACCACTACCAATAGTTTCCAACACTCTTTATCTCTGCTTAAACTTAAATGTAGATTCCATGAGCAGAGCTTCTTTCTTAGAACTGTACGCCTGTGGAACTCTCTCCCATTGGCCTGCTACCCAGTTGACTACAGTCTGATTTTCTTCAAGTCCAATGTAAACAAGTTCTTGATGAACCGCCTCCCCTATGTAATCCAATTTACAAAACTCCCACTGCCTATGTTAAAAACGCTATAATCACATTGACTATTGTATACCCATTAGTTCTTATGCTCAAGTGGCCTCCGGGCTTTGATAAGTGGTGATTCCTGTGTAAAAAAAGACCATCTACTCGTTGGCCAGTTGTGTACGAATCCCAACAGCGATAAGAGCCTTCTATCGTATCTGAATGTGACAGATCGGAGATGCGCCACTGTACAACTCATGCTCTCTACTGATCCAAGTTATGACAACAGAACCATTGCCAGCATTCTTTTAAAAATGCAAACCCGTACGGTTCAACGTTTGAGGGCACAACTCAACGAAGTTCCACAGCTCATCAGTGTGGCTAGACAAACAACTACCTCAAGTCAGGATCGAAACCCGATCGCCCAAACGACAGTCGGAGCTTCCAACCGTTGCACTGTATGGTTTCTGCTAATCGTGCAGTGAATTAACAATGTTTTGACATTGTCCAAATACCTAAGCTCAATTTGTTTACACAAAGCGAATCGCTTCATATATATATATATATATATATATATATATATATATATATATATATATATATATATATATATATATATATATATATATATATTAAAAGCGAAGTGGGGGCATTTTTTTTTTAAACCTTATAAGAAAGATTGACTATAATGTAAAAAGAAACAGGATCGACTAAAAGTAAGAAAAATAAATTGAAAAGTAAGAAGATGGACTAAAAGGGGGAGATCTTCTTCCTTTTCAATTTATTTTTCTTACTTTTAGTCGATCCTGGTTTAAAAAAAAAAATGCCCCACTTCGCTTTTAAACTATTACAATTCTGTTGTACTTCGAATTTTATATATATATATATATATATATATATATATATATATATATATATATATACTTGTTTATTGTTATATAAACATGGTCACAATCAAACAACAGATATCATCAGGCAGCGACTTGACTATTCAATAATTGAATAATCATTGAACTTCTGAATAGTCAAGTCGCTGCCTGATGATATCTGTTGTTTGATTGAAACAAGTGGCTATTTGTAGCAGCAGGATGTGACCATGTTTATATAACAATAAACAAGTATTATCAGCTCTTTTTATTGAGCACTATCTAACAACCTCGTTGAATTCATTAGTCCATTACTTCTGAATAAAAAAACCCGAGTATATATATATATATATATATATATATATATATATATATATATATATATATATATATATATATATATATATACAGGGTGTCCGTAAAGTTACTATACAGTCTTACAAGTTACTATATAGACACCCTGTAATATATTAACAGTACAGTAAGATATTGTATTAAAATATTTATTTGTAACAAAAGAAATAAAAAGAAATAGCACCTTTATGTTTATAAAAATCTCAGAAAATACACGTGTTACATCCGAAAAGACTGTAACAATCAAGGCAAACAATTTCTATGACAAATATTCAAATTGGAGGCCTTCAGCTCCAATACATCCTCGACAACGTGACACCACACTCGATCAAGAAAAATAACTATTAATACAAATATAATACAATAAAACAATAAGACTGTATAGTAACTTTACGGACACCCTGTATATATATATATATATATATATATATATATATATATATATATATATATATATATATATATATACTCCTGTATGAAATACTTTTAAAAAATAAACGTTTTTTTTTTTTAGATCCTGTTAATGTGTTTCAACTTTAATATGTGTTTTTTTTTTATAGACAGATGTGATTCTAGGTTGATTAATTGTGTCTAACTGTGTAGGATATATACCCGAGAGTCAAAAGAATGAAAAGAATATGCTGTTGTCACAGCCCTATTAATCAGTGTGCTTGGAATTGGAGTTAAATGCGATTCTTGTTCCGGAATTCAAATCGTGCCAATATTGTGGTAACGATCTTCAGGGAGCTTGGTATCATTTTAAGAACGGAATCTGTCAGCAGCTTTGGCGATGAAATGCGTTGTCGTATTAATTTGTGTTGGGACGATTAATAGGAATCGGGAATCGATAATCGAGAAAATCACATCTTTATGGGGTATTGAAATAGAAAACATTTGTGCGTATTTTCCAATACCAAAAACGATTCTTTTCATTGTTTTTATTTATTTATTTATAGTTTCTATTTAAAACTTAATTTTTCATGGCTCGTATTAATAATGAAATGATAAATATTGATTTTTAGAAACCTTCTCTACCACCAATAGCAATGGCCAAAGACTTTTTATCTTTTTTTTTTTTTTTACAAGGGTTTCACCACTTATCAAGGCCCAGAGGCCACTCGAGGATAAGGGTTAATAGGTATACATTAGTCATTGTGATTTTAGCATAGTAAACAATGGGAATTTTGAAACTTGGATTACTTAGGGGGACGATTCAATTAGAACTTGTTCACATTGGACTTTTTCTTTTTTTTTTCATAGGTATCAACTCATTATCAAGGCCAAGAGGCCACTCAAGGATAAGGGTTAAAGAGTGTACAGTAGAAATTGGACAATATAATAATCATTAGTAATGAAAATTTGTTAAATTTGATAACTCGGCAAATTTGTTGACTCATATGGAACGGCTCATCAAGAACTTATTTACGTTAGACTTGAAGACAACCATCTGAAAGCACTTCTTTTAAACTCCTTGGCCTAACGTTCACAGGAAACATCAGTTGAAACAATTATATTGAGAGCATTGCCAGGACTGCCACGAAGAAGGTAGGCTCTCTCTACCGTGCTAGAAAGCTACTAACGCCCGAAAGTATATTGTACCTCTATAAGGTCACTATTCGCCCATGTATGGAGTATTGTTGTCATATTTTGGTTGGTGCATCTTCTACTTGTCTCTCACTCCTGGACAGGTTTCAAAAGTGAGTCGCCAACCGGATAGGTCCTGAACTGTCAGCCTCTGTCCCACCGACGAAATGTTGCATACCTCTGCCTGTTCTACAAGTATTTTAATGGTGAATGTTCTGACGAACTGCGAGCACTTGCACCCCCTCGACGTAATTGCCCTCGGCAAACCCGACAAGCAGCTAAATCCCACCCCTTCACAGTTGAGATCCCTAGATGTAAGAGAGTTTTCTACTCCAGTAGTTTCTTCCCCAGAACTGCTAGACTTTGGAATTCCCTTCCGGGTCCCTGCTTCCCCAACTGTACTGACATGCAGAAGTTCAAATGTAACGGAACAGACATCTTGCTGCCCAACTCCCTACATAGTACCCCTGTAGCTTAGGTCCCTGATAGTAGCAATGTGCCTTGTTTGGGGTGAAAATGTAATCAAAAATAAAAATTTTAATATGATTATGTGTTCCTTTTATTATTTCCTCTTGTCATCATTATTATTATTATTACATGGGTGGAGTAGACTATTGGATTTTCTTCACCCTTGCAGTTTATTGTTATTTCGTAACGTTAATGTCATTTTCTTGCAGAAGCGTACTAACCCGCGTCAAATAGACATACTCAGTTTCGGTTTACCAATTAACCCCTCTGTCAGATTTGCAAAACAATAACACAATCACGTTAAAACTGACAAGCGGAAATGAAACAGAATCAACGCTCGTTTCGTACAGTTTTAAAAAAATATGAATTATCTCCCTTTTTTTTACACAGTGATCACCACTTATCAAGGCCCGGAAGCCACTCAGGGATAAGGGTTATTGCAAGTTCATTACGTTAGTGAGGAGATTTGCTGAAATATTTACTTAAGGGGGCGGTTCATTAGGAATTTGTTAACATTGGACTTGAAGACAACCAAGTTGTAGTCCGGAGGGAAGCAGGCAGACGGCACAGAGTTCCACAGGCGTGCAGTTCTAAGAAAGAAGCTTTGTTCATGGAATCCGCGTTTTGATTTAGGCACAGATATAGAGTGGGGGAAATTTTTCACAATGGATTCAGCTAGACGGGTGTTTTTCGTGAAAGATTGGCGAGGGGGGGACCAGAGATACTCTTGATTGTTTCTAAGGTGGGGCCCCGTATTAATATAATCCGTCTATTGTAAGGCGAGTACTCCTAGTCTATTTGCATAGTTCCTAGTGCACCGCCTTCCCTACATGGTCGTGTCTGTTCTTATATTGGTCCCCCAATTTATCAGAGAGTGACCTATGTTTTCAGTGGGGTCTGTGCGTCTGTGCATCCGTTTTTATTTGGGGGGGTAGTTTGTTGTATACACTTAATCTGTAGAGTACCTTTCGTCTCTTTGCATACAGTCTACATTTGCTATAGGTTATTTTTGTGTGTGTGTTTTCCGGACCTTTATTTCGATACAGCTTGTTCTGATCGCCTTATTTTGTGCAGTAGTTTGATCCGTCTCATGCCAGAAAACTGCTGTCATGGTCTGATCCCAAAATTGTGCAGTTAATATATGACGCTTCTTTGAGCTAGGAAGTACGGTACGGTCTCAGTGACTTCCCCTATCTCTAAATGGTAAAGTTTACAAAAGAATTCATTAATAATGTGCACACAGCAATCATTCTGACTCCTAGAATATATATCATAATTCATAATTGTTAGGACGATACAAAAGTATAATGCAAGCGGAGTAACTCTTTAATTATTTGGGCAAAGTTACTTCCCCTTTTCCATAGTCCGTAATCTGAAAATTCTCACAACTTTTCGCAAGATCAACCACCGGAAGTAGAGACAGTGGAGGGAAAACAGAGTTACTGTACGTGTGTGTGTGTGTGTGTGTGTGTGTCTCCATAATTAACGTATATCGTTATGTAACAGCGAGTGATTTTCTTATTTGTTCATAATTATCCCATTCTTTCATCATGTGCTGAAGACATACCCACATGAAGGCTGGACACCATGCGGTAAGATATTTTATGTTATATCAATCCTAAGGCAACCTATTATATAACAAAAATGAAAAATTTAATAGGCAATTAGGTTACATGGTACGGATGCTCGTGAACGCACACTGATCCTTTTAAGAATGCATTATTTAATACTAGTGGGACCTGTTTCTCGACATTGCCCGATGAAATATAAAAGAATGTTAAGTAAAAAGTATAGTATTAAATATTCTTTTTTGAATTGCTAAGTTCACACACCCGAAATCTTCTTAAACATGTATTATTTATTACTAGCGGGACCTGTTTCTCGACATTGCCCGATGAAATATAAAAGAATGTCAAATAAAAAGTATAGTATTAAATATTCTTATTCGATTGCTAAGTTCACACACCCGAAATCTTCTTAAACATGTATTATTTATTACTAGCTGGACCTGTTTCTCGACATTGCCCGATGAAATATAAAAGAATGTTAAGTAAAAAGTAAAGTATTAAATATTCTTTTTGAATTGCTAAGTTCACACACACCAAATCTTCTCAAACATGTATTATTTAATACTAGCTGGACCTGTTTCTCGACATTGCCCGATGAAATATAAAAGAATGTTAAGTAAAAAAGTATAGTCTCTATATAAATAAAATGAACTCAGTTTTCCCGTCTGATTTTGGCCTTAATAGGATTAAAAATCAAGATATTTCATGCAAATATAATATGCACAAACGGCAGAACAATATCTGAGGTGTGCTTTAGGCTTATTATTTCTCAAATTCCTCAATAATCTTAGATTTCTATACTTTTTCTGCTGAGAAGTCACGGCCAAAATCGGTTAAGATCAATGGAAGTGGTAAAATATTTTCTCTCTAATAAATTCCTCCTCCCCCTGCCACCACTTAACACCGTTTGGGGATCGTTCACAACACCGGTTTGGCTTCGTAGTTCTTTCATGTGAAGTTATTTAAAATCATTAAACTAAGCTGCAGTGCTCTGTGGCGTAGTGGTTAGCGTGCTGGACAATTCACATTATATTTTCACGTTTGCGCCGACCTACCGTAGTCGTTTTTTTTTTTTTTTCCTAAACAACTGGAATGGACTTTTCTTGGTGGCCGAACTGTTAACGTTGCAGATGTTTTTTTTTCACACTTTATTTTCCTACTTTTACTCATGACTCCGGGTTTGATCCTTCCTACTTACCTACCATAACATTTTTTAAAACTCCCCCCCCCGTCCCGGAAACAAACACTCGGGCAACGCCGGGTACCCCCGCTAGTATTAAATATTCTATTTTAATTTCTAAGTTTAGACACAGTAAATCTTATTAAACATGTATTATTTATTACTACCGGGACCTGTTTCTTGACATTGCCCGATGAAATAAAACGAATGTTAAGTAAAAGGTATAGTATTAAATATACTTTTTGAATTGCTAAGTTCACACACCCGAAATCTCATTAAAGATGTATTATTTTATAAAACTCCATATTTTATGTAGACCAGTTATTTTCTCTGATTACAATTTTTGTATCAAGCTTATTTAAAGTTTTTTGGAGAAAGTTGCAACTTTGAGCGGGCACCACTACTAAATAATAAAGTTTATAAAAACATTAATATGAAAATGAATTATATACCGAGTTACTGAGTTTCGCCAGATTCAGCCACTTTGCTGAGTCGTAGACAACGAAACACGTGTCAGTGGATAATTATATTTAAAAACAATATATATGCCGACACCATTTGGGGGTACAAAATTAGTAAAAGGAAAAATAATTCCCAACTCGCATTTAGGAAAAAATGCACTTTCGTATAAATAAATGAATTCATTGAAAACGTATCGCAATAAAAAAAACAAATAAATAACATATACGTAAATCGCGATATATCCAAACAGTTGTGCGAGATGGTCCATTGGTAGGAGTTTAGTCTTCTTTCCATGGGGTTCCGATTTCTAATCCCGCTAGATTCAGCCACTCTGATGAGTCGTAAACAACAAAACACATTTCAGTGGGTAATTATATTTTTAAAACAATATATATATATATGAGTACTGTATTCTTCTATGGAAAGCAACCATTATTTATTACTAGCGGGACCTGTTTCTCGACATTGCCCGATGAAATATAAAAGAATGTCAAATAAAAAGTATAGTATTAAATATTCTTATTCGATTGACAGCAGTCCTCGTAAGGCGACTTAATAAATGGTTCTTTCCAAGTTTTAAAAAATTGAACAGTTTAGTCGCCACGCCCACCGTGACATACGCCATCGCCTCTGTTCAAATTAAGCTAAGCTATTGCAAGGCGTATGATGACTTTGCAAAAATGTGGACGAAAAAAGTGACCCCTCCTAGTAAAAAAGGTCCAATTGACGGTTAAAAAAAATTAATGTTTTTGGCCAATTTTTGGATATTTGTTGGTTGAGAGACAGATCTTTCAAATAGTACCAATTTTGTCAGTGTTGGTCGCATGTAGTAATTGTTAATGGTGTAAATTGGGTGAAATTTCATTATTTATGGGAACGGCTTAACAAGAATTTGTTTACATTGGATTTGAAGGCTACCATGTTGTATTTAACCTGGAAGCAGGCCAGTGAAACAGTGTTCCAAAGGTGGGAAGTTCTGGGAAATGAGCTTTGTTCATGGAATCTGCGGTCTTAGAACATAGACATATTTACAAAATACATTCCAACATAATGGACCCCGGGCAACAGCAGGAGAGTATGTATAATTATATTTATAAAACATTGTACGTCAGATTTTTAAACTTGGACCTAAACAGCATTTATGCTGACAAATGAAACTTTAATCCTGATAAATAGGAAATAATACTCAATGGTTGAACAAAAGTTGAATGAAGGGAGATATAAAACAAAGACCCTGGGTAGAAGGTTAGAGTTCGAGATCACTCTCTTCCTCTATCTTTTGTTGCTTTGAAAAAGTTTTCTCGGTGAAAATAACACCTGCCTGCACTTATAGTCCTTCAAAATATTATATATATATATATATATATATATATATATATATATATATATATACAATTATATATATATATGATTGATGATGATTATATATATACATACTACTTTATATATATATATCAACTATAAAAATAAATCTAAAATGTAAATCTATGTTATTAGCCTGATTATTTGATTCTGGTTAGCCAGTTTACATTTTTTATTGTTGTTCCATGTTATCTATAAATATAAAAGCGAAAATGTGTGTATGTATGTATGCTTGTATGTATGTATGTGTGTTTGTGTGTTCGCTAAAAACTTTCGACGAACACAAGAAAAATTCACAAACTCGGTATCATATTAAAGCTCCATCGTTCGCTCGACAAATATCGAAAAATTGGCCAAAAACGTTAATTTTTTCACCCTGAAATCAACAATTTTCTACAGGGGTCAACAAAAACCGTCCTCTCATGACGACGACCGTTTCAACGCATGCGTCAGATGACGTCATGACCTGATTTAGTTTAAATAGTTGAAGAACTGACTGAATTTCATGTACGTCGTGTTAGCTCAGTTCGTTAGAGCGTTGGGTCTTTATCTAAGCGTTTTGGGTTCGAATCGTGGTGTGAGATGCCTTTTTTTTTCGATTTTTTAAATTTAAATATTGAACCAGTGTTCACGTAACGTTCGTTTTTCTGTTTTTTTTTTTTTTTACTTCGCTTATTCTTAGGTTTTCATTAACACCCCCGACCGACCACACACACCCAAAAACATGCGGGTGCCCACCGATTTTTTAAATTTTAATATCGAAACAGGCTTATTTAAGCCAATTTTCACGTGTTATATTTTTGGGTTTTAACGTTCGTTTTTCTGTTTTCTTTTTTTGTTTTTTCGATTTTTACAATTAACATCGTTCGTTTTCCTTACGTTAGTTTTTTTGAGTTTTTTTTTTCGATGTTTTGATTACCCCCTCCCCGGGTACCCACCCCCTTCGTTTTTATGTTTTCTTTTTTACTTCGCTTATTCTTATGTTTTCATTAACAGCCACACACACCTACAAACACTCGGGCAACGCTGGGTACACCCCCCGCTTTATTTTTCAGGTAAGTTTTAACGTTCGTTTTTCTGTTTTCTTTTTTGTTTTCGCTTTTTCGATTATTACATTTAACATCGTTCGTTTGCCTTACGTTAGTTTTTTTATTACCCCCCCCCCCCGCTTTATTTTTCAGATAAGTTTTAACGTTCGTTTTTCTGTTTTCTTTTTTGTTTTTTTATTTCGCTTATTCTTATGTTTTGATTACACCCCCCACCCCCGCCCGAGCACACACACCTCCAAACACTCGGGCAATGCCGGGTACCCTCCCCCCCGCTAGTCTATAATATAAATCTCACCTGTCTGATTAAATGTATGTATGTATGTATGTATGTCTGCCTAAAACTTTTGACAGATGGATCGGAACGTGACGAAACTAGTATCGTTTTAAACTCGGACGACAAATATCGAAAAATTAGCCGAAAAAAGTAATTCCTTCACCCTCAATGGGGCAGTTTTCTACAAGGAGGGGTCGCTTTTTTCGCAGATCTTTTCGAAAGACATTCACTCTTTTCGATTGTCTAACCTTAATTTTGACGTACATCACTTCTGTTTTTGCGATGGGCGAAACAGCAAAGACGTCGCGTTTTTTTGTTTGTTTTTATGTTCTTTTCCTCCTTCGTGTTACTACCATTATTTATTTATTTATTTATTTATTTATTTTGCTCGACACACGCTTTCAAACACCTGGGCACCCAGGCTAGTTGACTATAAGTCAACAATTTCGGCGGTAAAATAGTTGGATCATTCTACCGCTCTAGTAGATATCTCTGCCGATGGAATCCTCCACTTGTATAAAAGCCAAGTACATCCTAGGATTCAGTATTGTTGCCACATCTAGGCAGGAGCCTCCCAGAGAACCCTCTCCTGCATTGACGGCGTTCAAAACCAGCTTCATTACTAGTAGCCGATGTCCTTTTCTCTTCCCTGCAACCTTTTCCCACAGAAGAGGCATTACTAGCCTGTATCTGCTCCATCGATGTTTGCATGGCAACTGCTCGTCTGAGCTTCAATCTATGGTCCTTCCTTGCCAAACTTTCACAAAAAACACTCGTCTGGCTGCAACCACTATCAGCAATTTCCACCACTCTCTATTTGTGCCTAAATCTGAACGTAGATTTCATGAAATAAGCTTCTTTCCTAGAACTACCTGCCTGTGGAACCCTGTTTCGTTGGCCTGCTTTCCAGCTGGCTACAATATGATCGTCTTCAAGTCCAATGTAAACAAGTTCTGGCTGAGCCGTTTTCCTAAATAATCAAATTATACCAGATACCCACTACTAACGATTACTACACTGCTGTTCTGATGACTAACTTACACTTACTAAACCTTGTCCTCGAGAGTCTTTCGGGCCTTGATAAGTGGTGTTTCCCTTGTAAAAAAAAATTCTTTATAAAGTACTTATCAAAATATATAATCTAATCCAGTAGTTTTCTAACATGTAA
>NC_136527.1:102856529-102904029 GCF_053919585.1 Euprymna scolopes | reverse complement strand
AAAACAATAATGGATAAGTGGGGCTGTTCACGCCATATTTAGAAAGGTGGCCGGAGGTCACGTTAAGGAGACGTGTTCTTTAATCAGCTACGTCACCGGAACTGACAGGTCAAAGCGGATTAGAGCAGCGAGTTTGGTTTTTTGTCACCAAGGTGTACGGATGTGCTTAAAAAAAGTCAGGGAGCGAGGCTAGAAAAAGGTAAGCATGTAGACACGTAGCAGACTCCTGAAACACTGAGACATGCGAAATAAAATTTACATTTATAAAATAAAAAAAAATAAAAAGTTGTTGCCCTGTGATTCACAAAGAAGAAAAGTCAGGTATGTCTCAATCGTCCAGCAGCAGGAAGACAAAGGACCTCCGGACAGAAAAGGTATGAAGCATATTTTCCTTTCATATATCGTCCCACTATTTTCATTCTTATGTCACACTTACAATCTTGTTTTTTCATTAGCTTTTTCGCTCTTAGCTCTACTTGTTCAAGCATCATTCAGGACTTCTACTAGGGTTGTTTCTTTCTCCATGTTCCATATTACTATTCCAGGTTTAATATCTCCGTTTTCTAGGCACGTAACTGTGGAAATTGCATAATCAGTGAACGGTGTATAACTTATTTCCAACTGTTCTTTCTGGTAAACATCTATCTACTAATACTCAAGCTTTTACATGTGGTCCAGTTGAGATATTTACACACTGCATTAGGTCGTATTGTATAGAAGTCGTTCCCCAGCAGAACTTTACAGCCGGATGTCAGGTGGCTCACACTCTCTACTTCAGTGTGGCAGAACTTGCACTTGTTGTCACTGCTGAGACAAAATTGTCTCTTCATCAACACCTTCCACTAAAGTCCCAAACAGAGGTTCAGTGAGAGTATCAATTAATATATTATAAGACAGAGACATATATTCACAATACCTACACCTATTCGACCAAACACCAAGTTAATAATAATAATAATAATAATAATAATAATAATAATAATAATAATAATAATAATAATAATGATAGTGATAATAATAACGATAAAGATTATCTTTAAACTCACAATCAATTGAAAATGGAGTTTATATTAAAATATAAATATCCAACTAGAGTAGAGAAACTGAGAGGGAAAAGTCTTCCAGATGCAAAGGTATAATTACAAAAGTCAGTCACACACACACACACACATACACACACATATATGTGTATATATATATAACTACTTAATTTATTTACATAAAATTAATATACGAAAGTATAGATTTATGCTACACTGAATATTCCGCGTTACATCCACTCTAAGACTCGATATTATGGCCACAAAAGTACATTCAACAATAAAAAAAAAAACGCTGTATGAAAAGAACCCTAGCGAATAAATACTGGGAACTCAAGGAAAGCGGACATTCACCGGTAGTCGAATGGAAAATAATAAGACAAGCTACCACATGTAGGGACCTAGACGACCCATGTAGATTATGCCTTCATGAAAAATTTGCTATCCTGTACTTTAAGCAACCCCAACATCTATTAAATTGTAGAACAGAAATAGCAAACAACTGTGTTCACAAGATAAAATTTACTCTAGGATAGCGATACAAAATAGTTTTAAGAATAACAAAAGCGATAGACAATAAACAAATAAATAAATTAAATAAACATTAATATACATAAACGATCACACATATATGTATGTATATATATCTATATATATGTACATATATAGATGTACGCATATATATTTATATATAAACTAACATAAAAAATCACTAACCTAGATTTAAAACAGATCAAGAAACTAGATATCCAGGCTAAATAAAGCACACACAAAGGAACAGGTCAACCAGAGGTCAAATAGGCCTTTGTCTGATA
Organism: Euprymna scolopes; assembly: GCF_053919585.1. Classification (NCBI taxonomy): domain Eukaryota; kingdom Metazoa; phylum Mollusca; class Cephalopoda; order Sepiida; family Sepiolidae; genus Euprymna; species Euprymna scolopes. Next base: position 102,902,174 of record NC_136527.1, on the reverse strand, counting down.
AGTGCATTCTCATTGGCTGATAGGAAGTGTGCGGTGGATACTAGAAAACTGATTGGCTAACTAAAATCTCAATAGAAGATGCGCATATAAAAACGACAAACAACCACAAAATTCGCGCATAAGCCTGAAGAGTCCTAGAGTGGATGAAACGCGGAATATTCAGTGTAGCTTAATTGCCATATATATATATATATATATATATATATATATATATATATATATATATATATATATATATATATACGAGGGGCGTGCAATAAGTAATGCCCCTGACCCACTTCTAATAGGAGTAGAGCAACGAAACATGGCACAGTTATTAGTCTTTCTCTAAATAGGAATCACCCACAGTTATGCATCTCTCCCATCGTTTGATGCAGCTGTGGAGACCGTTTTATTAGAACATCCCAGGTTGGTCCTCCAACCACCACGTTACTTGAGAAATCAAGGCAGAAATGAAGGGTGCATCAACTGGGAAACGCTTCCTTTCAAAAGCAACTACATGGCTGGGAAGAAGTGAAAGTCACAGGGCGCAAGGCCAGGAGAGTAGGGAGGATGGGGTGAATTTTATTACCACAGCCCGTGCTTCTGATCTACTGACATGCGAGTTGTGGACTGGAGCGTTCTCCTGCAGGAGGAAGTTACCTTTGCTGATCTTGCCCCGACTCTTGATTTTGATAGTTTCCCTTAATTTCCTCAAAAGTGAAGAATAATAGGATCCTGTAATTGTGGTACCCTTTGGCAGGAAATCTGTCACCACTACTCCGTTCTGATGCCAGAAGACTGTGAGCATGACCTTGCCAACGGAGGGCTGCACCCTTGCCGTCTTTGGAGGCGGTGAGTCCAAGTGCTTCCACTTCATTGACTGTGCTTTGGTCTCTGCATCATAGTGATGTAATCAGTCTTTTGAAAAACTTTTACTCATCTTCTTGGCACATCTCCAAATTCATCATCGAGCATTCGACACGTTCTCGCTTCTGGAATGGTGTGAGAAACCTGCGAATCAATCTGGCAGACACCTTATGCATGTGCAAATGGTCATGAATGATAGTTTCCACGGACCCTGTGCTACTTGGGCTATTTGGCGAATAGTAATGCGCCGATCTTCCAAAATGGCAGCCTCAACTTACGGACAGATGCCTCATCAATGGCAGAGGGGGTGGGCGACCAGGTCTGGGAGTTGTTTCCACAGACTTCCGGCCATGTTTGAATTCACGATGCCAGCGTTTTACAAGGTCATATGATGGGGCATTATCAGCATAAGTTTCTTTTATTTCATCAAAAGTCTCCTGTGGTGTGCGTCTTTTCAAATACAAAAACAGGATCACTGTTCGATATTCAACAGGCTCCATTTCACACCTGACTCAGTTCAAACACATGTAAAACAGAAATCACAATTAGTTCAGAGCTGTAATTTGTCACATAACCCGTAGAGATATAAATCATTGCACATTCAAGATTTCAGCTACATCAGACAACTGGAAGTGGGTCAGGGGCATTATTTATTGCAGGCCTCTTGTATATATATATATATATATCATAATTTAGTAATTTAAATTCTACGACGTGAAGTTGTTACGTTTCAAATCTAGAAGCTTTATTAATTGCATTACATTTTATTGTGAAGTATCTTTTCCAATTATGATAATGGTGTTCAGAGACATGCCTGGTCTTTGATAATTTCACTGGCAATGAAATGAGGGAGTTAACTTGTCTTCGTTTACAATTTAATTAATATTTGTATCATTTATGACAAAAAAATTTGCTGATAAATCGGCATTAGAAAATCTATTAATCGGTAATCGGCCAATTTGATAATCGGTACATCCCTAATAAAAAAAACATCAACGGCCGTCATGCTGCACTAAAAAAAAATGAAAAATGAAAAATAAAATCAGTATCTCTCTTCTGTCTGTCTGTCTGTCTGTCTGTTTGTTTGTCTGTCTGTCTCTCTCTCTCTTTCTCTCTCTCTCTATCTCTAGCGCACTCTTTTTCTCTCTCTCACTCTCTCTGTCTTTCTTGTTCGCACTTTTTCTCTCTCAAACACCTGTAAAACAGAAACCACAATTAGTTCAGAGCTGTAATTTGCCACATAAACTGTAGAGATATAAATCATTGCACATGCAAAATTTCAGTTAGATCAGACAATTGGCAGTGGGTCAGGGGCATTATTTATTACACGCCCCTCGTATATATATCATAATTTCTTTCTTTCTCTCTCTCTCTCTCTCTCTCTCTCTCTCTCTCTCTCTCTCTCTAGCGCACCCTTTCTCTCCCTCTCTCTCTCTCTCTGTTTCTAGCGCACTCTCTCTCTCTCTCTTGCGCACTTTTTCTCTCTCTTTGTGAGAGGATGATGATATCTCAATAGTTAGAAGCGTTAATTATAGAGCATTGATGCAGTTTGTGGCTGTGTGTGCAGTCAGCACCAACCCTATTCAGGGTTTAAACGGCTTCGTCCGAAGGAGAAAGTTTCATGGGAGTATGAAATTCACAAGCGGTCCCCAGTCGCATGTATATCCCCGTTAGGGGAGATGACGACGTTAGGTTTTTGCAACTTTTTTATGAAAGTATGATAGGTTATGAAAAGGAAGGGTTGTAAAGAGATAGCTTCGAATTTGGGGGCATCAAAACACAAGCAAAATATGATGAAAGTAAAAATAAAATAGATAAACCCCATAATTTATTATACCACACCTGTTCACACTGAAACACTTATCACAATATTCTGTGGATCTATATTAAAAAACCTTGTTAAACTTTGTGACATATTTCCATTCTATGGAGGTCAGGTGCGAACGAACACGCCATAATTTTATTATACCATATTTCTTCAAACTGAAACATAATTATCAAAGTATACTTACGCAGATAGATATGAAAAGTATTTATTAAAGTTTGTGGCATATTTCCATTCTATGGAGGTCAGGCTCGAACGAACACCCCATAATTTTATTATACCATATTTCTTCAAACTGAAACATAATTATCAAAGTATACTTACGCAGATAGATATGAAAAGTATTTATTAAAGTTTGTGTCTATTTCCATTCTATGGAGGCCAGGCGCGAACGCAGACTCCACAATTTTATTATACCATCCCTATTTAAGTTAAAACATACTTATCAAAGTATTCTTATGTACATCTATATCAAAAACACTTGTAAACGTTTTTTTTTTTAATTTTTTAATTTTTTATTTCCATACTTTGTGGACCAGGCGCGTACACAGACCCCACAATTTTTTATTTTTTTAATATAGGAGTGTATTCGTGACCACACACACGGACACAGACATTCAGCTTTATATTATATATATATATATATATAATATATATATATATATAATATATATAATATATATATAATATATATAATATATAATATATATATATATAATTATTTTCTACAGCCGAACCAACGTTGCAGCCCACAAGAGTTAAGAAAGCCAACAAACCGGAATTCCAACACTCGAGTTTCGCCCTCATTTTGACTCATCAGTTAGACATATCCGCGCTCAGGATTTGAAACCCGAACCTCTTGCTGAGCGCGGATATGTTTAACTGATGAGCCCAAACGAGGGCGAAACTCGAGTGTTGGACTTCCGGTTTGTTGGCTTTCTTGGCTCTTGTGGGCTGCGACGTTGGTTCGGCTGTGGAAAATAAGTATATATATTTCTCACACTTGGATTGTATTTCATAAAAGCTGTCTGCGCTCAATCTGTGGCATTACCCTTCGAGACAAAGTATCCAACGCTGTCCGCTGAATGAAAGAAAAAATGTAAAAAAGAAAGAATTAAACACATTATAGAAAGAAAGGATGAGAACAAAATAAGAAGAAAAAGAAAAGCAAAAAAGAAAGAATGAAAAAAGAAGGTAAAGTGAAAGAAATAAAGAAAGAAAGAAAGAATGAATGAATGAATGAATGAATGAATACAAGGAAAACGAAAAAGAAGGAAGCACATTGCAGAAAGTAAGAATAAAAATAAAAACAAACACAAAATTAAGAAAAAAAAAGAAAGAAAAAGAAATAAAGAAAGGCTGAAATTGAAAAAATTCTGAAAGTGAATGAAAGAAAGAAAAATAAGAGAACGATTGTGGAAAAAAAACGAAAAAGAAAGGAAAGAGAAAATGAGGAAACTAATAAAAACAAAATAACGAAAGAAAGAAAGTAGAAAAGGGAGAAAGAAAGAAAAATATGAAAAAGATTGTAGGAATAATGTGTTTGGACAAAAAAGGAAAAAAGAAACTAAAGAAAATAACAAAAACAAAGTTAATAAGAAAGAAAGAAAGAAAGAAAGAAAGAAAGAAGGAAAGGAAAAAAGAAAGAAAAAAGAAGGAAAGGACGAAAGAAAGAAAAAAGGAAGGAAGAAAGAAAGAAAGAAAGAAGGAAAGAAGAATATTGAAAAGATTGTGTGAAAAATGTGTTTAGTAAAAAGGAAAACAAAATAACAAAAACAAAATTAGCGAAAGAAAGAAAAGAAAGAAGGCAAAGTAAAAAAAGAAAGTAAATAAATAAAAAGAAGCATACAATGCCGGTGTGTTTTAGTTCTAAATTTTTACCTGCATTTATTTCCCTCCTTTCCGCCCTGCAAGCGTTAATCGTCAATTACTAAAATCTATTTCGGGCGCCATCTTGAACTTGTCATCATAACCTTTTATATGGTCTGTGCAAAACGAAAGAAACGCCTCTACCAATAAAGATAGGAAATAACTGCAGCCGAAAACCGCCGCAGAATACGATCCTCTTTATGTTAACTTGTTTGCAACTATTCTTGTATCTGCAAGAATAACAATAAAAAGGCAGACGCGAAGCAAGAATATTATAACCGCGTCTCAGAGGCAAATTCCATTCCACATCCACAGATGTGCACAGTCGAATCCCAAACACCTGAAACTCATAAAGAGTAAATTAAAGTCAGTTTAACGAAGCAATCGACTCTTCAACTACAGGAGCAATGTCATACCTAGGTTCGTTTTTAGACGATTTTATTTTGTCTTCTTTTTGTTTTTTTGTGTTTTTTTTTTTTTTTTTGAAAATCGCTCGAGACAAGTCATGAAGCTTCTTGATATAGACAGCTTACAAGAAAGAAAGCTGATTATTGCCAAGACAGGGGATATCCATTGACCTTAGTCTTGAAATTACTAAGGCTGCAGGTGGGAAGGAAAGAAGTGAATATTGAATGAGTTCCACAGCCATGCAGTTCTGCACAGTTGAATCTCAAACAGCTGGCATAAAGGACGAGTGTGCCAAACTGGTTATTTATTTGTTCCCCACGAAACAAAATGTGACACAAGGTCGTTTTTAATATGCAAGAAACCAGCTCCCTTCAAAAGGGGCATTCTGCAAAAATAAAATTGCCTTAGTATAGAAGGATTCCCCCCTCCATTGACTGAGGACAAATTAATTTGAGTCCAGTATCTGAGCAGACACCACACTTCAGCCACCAGTCCAGTACGAGTACCGGATATCGACTGACATATCGACTGACGAGCGTGCCAAACTGTTTTTCTTTTACCGTTATTTCCATGGAAAGTGTTCGTCTGAGCTCCAATCTCGGACCCCTCCCATCGCCAATCTTTCACGAAAAACAACCGTCTAGCTGAAACTACTGTCAATAATTTTCCCCACTCTTTATCTGTGCCTAAATAAAAACGTAGATTCCATGAACAAAGCTTCTTTCTTAGAAGTGCACGCCTGTGGAACTCTCTTCCGCTTGCCTGTTTCCCACCTGACTAAAACTTGGATGTCTTCAAGTCCAACATAAACAAATTCCTGATGAACCGCCCTCTTAAGTAATCCAATTTTCCATTACGAACGATTACTACGATATTAATCCCATTGATTATTGTACATGCAATAACCCTTATCCTCGAGTGGCCTCTGGATATTGATAACAGGTGGTTCTATGTAAAAAAAAGTCTATTGAAATATTTTGGGTGTTAGGGGCGATAATGTGGGTTAACTCATGAAAACTGATAATCGAAATAAGTAACATATCCAAGAATTATGAAAAATGAAGAAATGTGAGTTACTTGATTAGTGTGTTTGTGATGAAATAAACAGCCAAGACAATGTCTCAAAGTTATTATTTAAGTAAACGGGGGCGATTATGTGGGTTCACTCATGAAATATGATTGTCGAAATTAGTAACATATCCAAGAATTATGAAAAATGATTAAATGTGTTATTTTATTAACCCTGATGACATCGACTGTGGTGTGGCACTTCAGACTCTGGGACTCTTCTATGTGGCTGGCACAGCTATTCCATCAAATAAAGAAAGTAACAGATCATTTTTATGGAAATCGCTCGAGGCAAGGCATGAATCCACTTGATGTCTACAGCTAACAAGTACAAAAGTTGTTTATTGCAAAGGCACGAGATGCCAATCGAACTTAGTCTTGAAAAGGCTAAGGTTGTAGGCGTGGAATAATCAACATTGTTAATAGTTAATAAGTTATTATCGATCTATCTGTCTATCAATCTATTCAATTGTATTCTTAAAATAGTTTACATTTGTGAGTTATTTATTGTTTATAGAATAAAGTGTAGCAATGGGTTTTAGCTGAAGATGTTTATATAAAATAGCTAGGTTAAATATAAACAAAATAATCTTGGGCAGGCAGACGTGGAAAGGTCATACGTAAGGGATACTTGTGCTTTTTTTAATGATGTCGTAACGGAATTGAGGTCAGGGGTCGGGAAGTTTAGAGTCGAGAGTGAACAGACGGGAGAGTCGAGAGTTAGTCACGGGAGTGGGCTGACGGCCAAGAAGCAGGCCGATAAGAATAAGCATGTAGACAAGAAATGCAGACCCTGTGAAAACCATTGAGACAACTGAAATAAATTTATATTATACAAAATATAAAGTCTTGTTCAGTGGTTTCACAAAAGAAGGAAGAACAGATGTGTCAATTGGATGGTGCTGGTCGTTTAATGGTTCGTCATAGAGCTCAGCGGTGAAGAGAGAACTCTTGAAGAAGGAAAAGGTATGAATCATATATTATTCTTCTTATAAAAATGATACCTTTATGTAAACGTGAACTGTAATATGTACCCGTGTGATAACTCTCTGATACAACATAACTCAGTTTATATGTCGATATCATATCTCTGGCTAAACAATAACGCATACAATGTATGCGTTTATATATTATTCTACATCACTCTGTAATAATATACTAGCGGGGTACCCGGCGTTGCCCGGAGTTTGGAGGGCTGTGTATTGGGGGTAGATCAAAACAACCCTGTTTTAAAAAAAACGTTGCCCGGGTGTTTGGCGGTGTAAAAGAGGAAGGCAGGTTCGAACCCGAAGCCTTGACGCGAAGGTGGAAAAGAAAGGGAAAAAAACTGACACCTAACGATCTCGGCCACGAAGAGAGTGGGAGTGAAACCAGTCTTAAGTTAACGTTTACAAAGTAAAATTGACAGGTGCGAGAAAGTTAAGTCGCGTGATGTTTGACCTTGAAACCTGATGCGGCTGCAAGCCAGTTTTCGCTTTTTTTTAGACTGAAAGTGTAACAAAGACGCGGCGATCGAAAACAAAATCTGAAAAATAGCGCATAAAAGTCGGGCAAATTACAGATAGACGTTGAACAGCAGCAACGCGACTCATGCGGTGAAATGGCGACTCTCTCAACTGAGTCTTATCCCTGGAGCCGAAAAGGGAATTCATCAGAATTACGAAATTACCTTGGTTCGAGATATGGGAAGGACACAGCCGAACGTCGGTGGTTGAGAAAACAAGCGAGAAAGGAATACAAGGATAGACAAATGGACAAGCGTGTCGGCGAAATGGGACTGCCTCACATTATAACATCAGAACATTGAATTTTGTCGAATACCTAATGATCGGTTGAATGCACGTCCTCACAGTTAAATGCTATTCAATATCCCCCCTTATCTGACAAATGTCGACTTGCTGAATTGAACTGTTTTGTTTTTTTTATTTTGAAAGATTTTTACTGCTTCACATAACTACACCGTTTTCCACGCGAAAAAAAGAAAAGATAAAAAGCAAGAGGAGTGAAAGAAAAGAGGCTATGTTTATTTGAAGAGTTTTCTTTAGTGTTGCCCCACCCTTTTGACTCGTTGGACACTGCCTGCATGTTTTTTTTTCTTTTAATATTTTGTCTTGATTATTGAATTTTTAACGCACAATAAATGCCATGCGTATAATATATAAACAACCGTGTTGTTCCGTTATTCATTGCCTGTTATTTCGTCAACCATGAGTTTTATAAGGAAATGCCATGATGGAAGTACTGTCCAGAACCTGGGTAAGTGCTACTGAGTTGTGATAATTTTACAGCTGGCACGTACATCATTTATTTTTTTTTATTTTACGATATGTTTCGGGGATAAATTCCCTTTTGTGATTTTTCAACCGGGACGTATCGTCACACTGCTGTTGCAACTGTCTACCTTTATAAGAGCCAAGTACGTCTAAGGATGGAGTTGCCATCTCTTGACAGGAGCTGCTAGAAGAAGGTTATCCTACCTTGACAGAGTTCAAAATAGACTTCGTAGCTTTGTGGAGAATGCCCTCTCCTCTTCTCTGCAACCGCTTTTCCACAGAAGAGACGTTGCGAGCCCGTGTCTTTTTTATCGTTATTTTTTATGGTAAGTGCTCGTTTGAGCTCCAATCTATGGTCCCCTCCAGCCTGACATTCACAAAAAACACTCGTCTAGCTGAAACCACAATCAATAATTTTCCCCACTCTTTATCTGTGCCTAAACCTAAACGTAGATTCCATGAACAAAGCTTCTTTCTTAGAACTGCAACCCTGTGGAACTCTGTTCCGTTTACCTGCTTTCTAACTGACTACAATTTGGTTGTCTTCAAGTCCAATGTAAACAAGTTCTTGATGAGCCGTTCCTCTTAAATAATTCAATTTACAAAATTTACACTTCTAACGATTACTACCATATCGTCCCACTGTACACTCATTAACCCTTATCCTTGAGTGGCCTCTTGGCCTTGATCTTGATAAGTGGTAACTTTTTGTCATTTGGGTAAAGGTTTGATATCTTTCACATCTTTCATATCTTCGAATATTGGAAATATAAATGCATTCGATAGATATGTAATTTAAATGTTAGATTTAAATTAAAGATTCATAAAAGTCTTTTTCAACCCACCAAAAATTTAAAAGCCAAGTTCGGGATATCAGAGAACGCTCAATGCGTCATCCTATGAATACACTCCTCTGTCCAGCAATGGAGGGAAATGATTCATTAGCTGAATAAAAATATAGGAAATAAGATTAGTGAAAAGACGAGACATTTGTTTGAACTCATGAGACAAGATCGGATCACCGAAGTTAAGTAACGTTGAGCCTGGTCATTACGAAAATGGGTGACCAATTTGGGAAGTGCAGGTGCTCTATGTCGGAGGACGTCGACACTTCCCTGCAAAAAGTTGCAAAAACCTAACGTCGTCATCTCCCCTAACGGGGATATACATGCGACTGGGGATCGCTTGTGAATTTCATGCTCCCATACTTCGGAGGAAGCCGGTTAAGCCCTGAATACGGTTGGTGCTGACTGTACACACATCCACAAACTGCATCAATGCTCTATACTTAACGCTTCTAACTATTGAGATATCATCATCCTTTCACAAAGAGAGAGAAAAAGTGCGCAAGAGACAGAGAGAGAGAGAGAAAGTGTGCGCTAGAGGCAGAGAGAGAGTGCGCTAGAGAGAGAGAGAAAAAAAAAAAGAAATTATGATATATATACGAGGGGCGTGCAATAAGTAATGCCCTGACCTACTGCCAATTGTCTGCTCTAGCTGAAATTTTGCATGTGCAATGATTTATATCTCTACATGTTATTTATAAAATTACAACTCTGAACTAATTGTGGTTTCTGTTTTACAGGTGTTTAAATGAGTCGGGTGTGAAATAGAGCCTGTTGAATGTCGAGCAGTGATCCGGTTTTTGTATTTGAAATGACGCACCACAGGAGACTTTTGATGAAATGAAAGAAACTTATGGTGATAATACCCCATCATATGACTTTGTAAAACGCTGGCATCGTGAATTCAAACATGGCCGGAAGTCTGCGGAAACAGCTCCCAGACCTGCTCGCCCCCCATTGATGAGGTATCTTTCCGTCAAGTTGAGGCTGCCATTTTGGAAGATCGGCGCATTACTATTCGCCAAATATCCCAAGATGTCAAGATTAGTACAGGGTCTGTTGAAACTATCATTCATGAGCATTTGCATATGCATAAGGTGTCTGCCAGATGGATTCCCATGTTGCTCACACCATTCCAGAAGCGAGAACGTGTCGAGTGCTCGAGGATGAATTTGGAGATGTGCCAAGAAGATGAGTCAAAGTTTTTCAAAAGACTGATTACACATGATGAAACCTGGGTCCATCACTATGATCCAGAGACCAAAGCCCAGTCAATGCAGTGGAAGCACTTGGACGCACCACCTCCGCTGGCAAGGTCATGCTCACAGTCTTCTGGAACCAGGACGGAGTAGTGATGATAGATTTCCTGCCAAAAGGTACCACAATTACAGGAGTCTATTATGCTTCACTTTTGAGGAAATTAAGGAAAGCTATGAAAATCAAGAGGCGGGGCCAGTTCAGCAAAGGTACCTTCCTCCTGCAGGACAACGCTCCGGTCCACAACTCGCATGTCGCCAGATCAGAAGAACGGGCATGTGGTTATGAAATCCCACCCATCCTCCCTACTCTCCTGACCTTGCACCCTCGGACTTACACCTCTTCCCAGCCATGAGGTTGTTTTTGAAATGAAAGCGTTTCCCAGATGTTGTAGCCATGATTTCTGAAGTCACGTTGTGGTTGGAGGACCAACCTGGAGTGTTCTACAAAAACGGTCTCCAGAGCTGCATCAAACGATGAGAGAAATGCATAACTCTGGGTGGTTCCTATGTAGAAAGAGACTAATAACTATGCTAAGTTTCGTTGCTCTATTGCTATGGGAAGTGGGTCAGAGGCATTACTTATTGCATACTCCTCGTAGGGTTTCCGATTTTGAATAAATAAATTTAGGAGTCGGAGTTAGTTCATCGACAGTTTCTAGTTTGTGACAGTCGACTACAGTTTGCGGCTCAGAGCAGATCAGAAGAACTTAAATCGACCAAAGATGAGATGACGTCAACCGAGCGACATTGATATCGACAAATAGCTAAGATATGGACGTTAGCCTTTGGAGAATCGTTTTCCGTGATGGTATCACACACGCACCTAGGTTACAACTGATCTGCACACACCGTTTCGGAGCCTCTGTGTTTTTTTTTCGTCACTTTGGATGGTTTAATTTTTTATACTAACGAGGATATCGTAAAATACGCTTAAATATGATATTTTAATTTGCCCAGATTTCGTATATATTATTATAGAGTCGTGATTTCAAAAGGAAAAAAAAAGTATTTAGGTGTTATCAGCTAGAATCGAAACTAAAAGCAACACTGTAGCATTCAAAGCTGGTGACGTTACCACTGTAACAACGTGACACGCATATGCAGTGATGAAAAATGAAAATTAAAAATATACTAAGATGAATGTGCAAGATGTATAACGATATTTTCAATTTTTACCCATTTTTTAAAACGGTCTGTAAAAGTCTAAGGCTCCTGGCACTGCTCTGCAACTTTTAGTTTCGGGGAAGAAAGAGTTTGAAAATATGGAGACAGGCATATAGCCTTTGTTAATGTTAACCGCGAGAAATATCGTTGAAATTTTAACGTTTATTCTTTACATGCCGTAATCTCCGTCCATAATGATCTAATGATTATAACACAATGATCTGCCCATACTAGGTTAAGTGAGCGACTTTCTTTTCAACTTTAAAGTGCTCAACAATAAGAACCGAGTTACTTAAAAGGGCTACTGAAATGAGTTACTAAGATAATTATAACAATAATATATATTTTTAAATTCCTACAGGCACTAGTATTTCATCCTTTCGGGAATAATATATATATATATATATATATATATATATATATATATATATATATATATATATATATACATATATACATATATATATATACATATATATATATATATATACATATATATATATATACAGGGTAGAAGGATAAATTTGTCGCCTTAAAAAGAACACTATAGCTTTATTTTAAAACATTTCCAACATTGACATTATATAGAAACGATTTCTTTTTTTCTTCTTTTTTCTTTTCTTTTTCTTTTTTCTTTTCTTTCTCTCTTTTCTTTTTCTTTTTTCTTTTCTTTTCTTTCTTTCTTTTCTTTTTTCTTTTCTTTCTTTTCTTTTTTACTATTCTCATAACAATTAAATCATAGAGGTTTCTAATGAAACGATTCTTCATAAATGTTTGTAAGTAAATTTATAAAAGAATTTTATGTTTAAATTTAATAATATTAGTTTTAAAAATACATTGTAAGTAATATTCACGGAAACCATTACAATTTTTAATTATTCGAAAGTAGAACAGAATTTAGAGGGAAACTGTAATTGTAGAACACCTAGCAAGTGTCTGTTGGAGGAACACAACTACATAAAAACCAAAAAGAGTGATGATGCAATCTATGTTTACTGGAAGCATACTATATAGTGAATTCTAAAGAAGAAATATTAAACAAAAAGCTAGATGCTATACAAGGATTATATTAATAAAATTGTAACATTTGTTGACATCGTATTGGTATTTGAAGATGACCATGTAGTAGTTTGCAGGGAAGCAGTCCAGTGGTAATGCATTATTGGCCATGAAATTTCCCTCGGCTCTGTTGCTACTCTTTTCTCATAGAAGTGATTTTACAGACCTGTCTTTGCTCTAGCGTTATTTTCATGGCAGGTGCTCGACTGAGCTCCACTCTATGGTTCCTCCCTGTAAGACTTGTCTAGCTACAACCACTATCAACAATTTATTTTACTCTTTATGTGTGCCTAAAACAAAGGAATAGATTTCTGCTATCACGTCTGAAATACATTTTTTTTTTAAATCCACAAAATATACTAACGGTAAAATGTAAACACGAAACGAGAATTTACATACGCTATATATATATATATATATATATATATATATATATATATATATAATGCGTATGTAAATTTCTTCTTATAATATGTACATATATATATATATATATATATATATATATATATATTTGCAGTAGTTATCCATGTGAAAGATGACTGACGACATGTCCAGAACAAGAAAAAGAAGAAAAGACAAATAAAAAGAAAATCACGACCAAACCAATTAGAGAGAGAGAGAGAGAGAGAGAGAGAGAGAGAGAGAGAGAGAGAGAGAGAGAGCGTGGTTTCACAAATATTGTGGCCGCATTTGTGCTTGCGCATCTACCACTAGTCTCTCCCTTTTAATATATATATATATATACAAGAATGAAAAAGCATTGGAAATGCAAAAGGATATAGGGATGGTATGCCAAAAAGTATACAAACAAGATAGCTATGAATTGCTAGGCACATGGAAATAGAATTGCATCCAAAGTATAGCCCTATAGCTTTTCTCCAATCTTCATTCCGTGCCATCATTACGGTTGTAAAAAGCTATAGGGCTATACTTTGGATGCAATTCTATTTCCATGTGCCTAGCCATTCATAGCTATCTTGTTTGTATACTTTTTGGCATACCATCCCTATATCCTTTTGCATTTCCAATGTTTTTTTATTCTTGTTAATTAGTATTTTTACTTACAGTCTTATTTTTAAACTTACATTCATGATAGTATTGTCTTTCTTAGGAGGCGGCTCATTGCCGCCTCCATTAGTAGCAGGTCGCTTCCTGCTGGGTTTTAGGTCTTTGGGTTTTGGGCCTTAGGAGTTGCCTCTTGGTCCTCCATCGGTTCTATATTACATAGAGAGTGCTACCGCCTCTCTGATAAAACAGTTAGAGTATTATAAAGTTCTAAAATGTTCATACCTTCATTATTAAATTTTTCTTGGTTCATTCTTTGGCGTTTTGGCAAAGATTTAGCAGTTTTTGATATTTATATTTATAATAGTTTGTGCATGAGGCAGCTTTTTTCCCCTTGGGATCCCTGTTATACCGTGCTTTTGAGTCAGCACGTGAGGCAGCCTTCTTTTTTTTTCTGGTTCTTTGTTATAAAGAGCACGTGAGGCAGCTTTTTTCCCCTCGGAATCCCTGTTATACCGTGCTTTTGAGTCAGCACGTGAGACAGGCTTCTTTTTTCTGGTTCTTTGTTATAAAGAGCACGTGAGGCAGCCTTCTTTTTTCTGGTTCTTTGTTATAAAGAGCACGTGAGGCAGCCTTCTTTTTTTCTGGTTCTTTGTTATAAAGAGCACGTGAGGCAGCTTTTTTCTCCTCAGAATCCCTGTTATACCGTGCTTTTGAGTCAGCGCGTGAGGCAGCCTTCTTTTTTTCTGGTTCTTTGTTATAAAGAGCACGTGAGGCAGTTTTTTCCCCCTCGGGATCCCTGTTATACCGTGCTTTTGAGTCAGCACGTGAGGCAGCCTTCTTTGCCTCAGGATTTTCATGATACTTAATTTTTATTATTTCAGCATTTTTCTGATAGTATTCTTTTTGCTCAGATAATACCTTGACTTTGTTTTTTTCATAGTCTATATTTCTCTGAGCTTTTTTACTACGTGCTGACTTTGGCATTTTTTATTAAATGTAAACATATAACACTTATGTGTATCTTACTATAATATCACTTATCTTATAGCAAGACAACTCTCGTAGAATTGAGATACTGCCCGTCACCAATAGTTAAAGTGTGGAACGGTATATACACCAATAGTGTAGTTGTTATCTTTATATGAAGTCCTAATCAGTGACAGTGTGAGGTTACTTGGTTAATTCATTGTAGTTTATTTTAGAAAACTTACTTGTTTTTATTAGTAGATTGTGTATAGTAGCCACAATATCTAGTTATTTTTGTGGCTAGGGCTTGGATTTTGATTCTTTTTGGTCAGCTTCCAGTGAGTTCTTAGAAGATGACTTTCTTGCAGTTTCTTTTGCGGTTAATTTAACTTATTTCCTTTGGCGTTTGGTGAGTTCTTAGAAGAACTGGTCTGATCTACTTTTCTTAGCGAGCGAAGAGATTCAGCTGCATTTAACAATGGTTGCTATAGTGTATTTTTGCGCATGCGTGAGAATTTCAAGTTTCCTCCTTATTTTTCAATAGTTTGACAGTAGTCATGTGTCTTTCTGCCAAAAGCGACAGACGTCAGTGTTAGCCGTGATCGTCTAGAGGTTAGGACCCCCACGTTGTGGCCGTGCTAACCTAGGTTCGAATCCTGGTCACAGCATTGATATTTTGTACATATTTTACAGTCCAAAATCTGAAGAATTATTTGTTTTTATAACATTGTTTTTTGACGTCGTACTTGCTGATAGGTTACTCTTATAACAATTTTGATCGACTGAGATAAAGATTTCGTGGTTTCATTAACGCTGGTGGGTTACTGTTTAAAGAAAAAACCTTAACGTTCACCTCAAATATTCAGCATCCAAGAAATATAGGCCACTGGCAAACTGGAACGTCTGTGAGCATCCGGTGTATTATTTGGAGCTGTCCCTTTTGAGAGAAGTTCCGTGTTCGAAGTGGTCTATCTACATTGGGTATATAGTGTTTAAAACTTGTTATTACACGTAATCTTATTTAATTATGGAGTTGGCTAAAAAGCGATGGGTCACTGCACTTCTCCGTGTAAAGGGCAGTCGATTGATGCTTGAACTGTTGTCAGAGACCGTTCGTACACCGAGATACATCGTCTCAAAAGAAAGAAGAAAGCAGAAGAAGAAAGAAGAAAGAAGAACAATTGGCCATTTTTGTACCCCTTTTTTTTTTTGCTCTCTTTTGACATTTTAACCGACGTTCTGACACTCGCTGGATTCGTAAGACGCTTCTCTGTAAGAATATGTGCTTTTTGAAACTTATAAGTTGATTTTAGTTGAGATTTGGATAGTTTTGTTTTGTAGGCGTATATAGGCGTGTACGGGCCATCCCTATATAGAGAGTGCTACCGCCTTTCTGATATATATATATATATATATATATATATATATATATATATATATGTATGTATAAATATTTCTTGGGTATATATATATATATATTTCTTGGATATATATATATATATATATATATATATATATATCCAAGAAATAAACGAAGGTTATAAAAAAAAGAAACCGTGAGTCTTTGAATTTTCAACAAAATTTTGCATATATATATATATACACGATATATATACACTATATATATATACATATACACGAATAGATATATATATACACGAAAATATATATATATAAATGTATATATACACGAATATATATATATATATATATATATATATATATATATATATATATATATATATATATGCGGTTTTGAAGTGAACGGCCAGAGTTAAAATGGAGTAAGATAGATGTGATAAATGTATCAAATTTAGAAAACAAATCTGAAGGTTAACAGAGATTATTAATTTAACACGAGAAACACAATAATAGAAATAAAGGTGGGGGGGACTAATAATTACTGGTTTTTAAACTTGAAATGCCTTAGTTTAGTAAATAATATTTTTGCTCTAAATTCAAGACCCAATGTGTCTGCACTTTCATTGGAGGAAAACATAGTGGAGTTAAATAAAATATTTACTTATAAATAAGATGTTTATAGTTTGAACAGAATTTAAGAACTTAGATCCTGAATTGAAATTAAGGAGTAAAAAAAACTAGAGCCAACAGCAAGCTCAGAAAATTGGGCCTTGTAGCAGACTTGCGTTAAAACTGTGGAAATAAATCAGAATCCCAATAGAGATGTACTTTACAAACTTAAAATTTGAAAACTAAACGGGGACGATTACCTAATAACTAAATCATAACACCATAATAGGAACAGACTAACATAGAAAATGAAAAAAAAAACGAATAGAGTTACCCCCCTTACAACGTCGAACTTAACAAATTACCGTAAATTAAAATAGATTGGAACGAAAGAAAAAATAAAATAAAAAAATTTTAATCCAAAATTAAAATTGAAAACTAAGCTAGCATTCTTCTAAAATAAATGTAAACCACTGAAATTACACAAAACAATATGTCGATATAAGTCAAAATCGACAATATAAACATTAGATACGAAACGAACACAGAATCAAAACAATATGGTCTAAACGTAGAATATCAGGTCCGGATTTGGAAGAAATAAATTTAAATAATTAACTTAGAGAAAAATAATAATGACCTAAATTAAGTGAACTCAGGTAATTAGTTGCAAGGATAAATGAATAATCGATTGAAACATTTAAAAATAGAGATACGAAAATAGGTAGATATAAAAAAACACAACAAAAAACGGAAAAACCCTCCGAAGAAAGAAATGTAGGCCAATTTTTTATCACATAGTTTTCCTTAAAAGAGAAATGGATTCCATATTGTTCATTAAAAACGTGTTTTTCTCAACGTCTTAAGAGAGCGCCTGTTTGTGAATATTTTCAAACGATATAAGGTTTGAAATTGTCCGAATGGTCGCGAAACAATTATAACAAACAATGAAAATACACTACTTGTTGCTATCAATCCAATCTTTGTTGTCTTGATTTTGTGAAAATTATATATGAATTCTCGGTTACAAAAACTCATATTTTTAAGCATACAAATTAACTCACCTTATACTGACTTAAAATTTATCGGTATATGAACGATTGCCGAATTCTTATATATATATATATATATATATATATATATATATATATATATATATATATATATATATTCAGCACTAAACTTATATATTGCTCTATTCTTTAATATATATTTGTGCTGAAAAGCAAAATACGTGTCTATTCACAGCGGAACATTTTGCTAACCGCATTTCATTTCCTCTGATGATTATTACTGAAAATCCATGGATTAAGGAAATTAACATAACCACTTCTATATATTCCTTTTGTCAAACAATAAATTCTTAACTCGAATATATGTGTCTATATTTTGATTTTCAGTGTTTAACCTTAACCACTAAACATATATATTGCTCAATTCTTAAATATTGAGCTTCTTATTTTTGGCTAGGATCACCTTGAAAGTATTACCTCAAGTAATATCTATCAGGATATTTCACCTTATTTTTAACCTGTGTCTTATCTCGCTTATATATATATATATATATATATATATATATATATATATATATATACATATATATATAGTCATTTATAAAATATATATGGCGATTAAGCTACCCTGAATATTCCGCGTTTCATCCACTCTAGGACTCTTCAGGCTTATGCGCATAAGCATAAAGAATCCTAGAGTGGATGAAACGCGGAATATTCAGTGTAGCTTAATCGCCATATATATTTTATAGATTACTAACTAGCTCTACCTACGTATTGAGCACTTTTTTAAGTAAATACTTAAAGTTTACGCATAAATCTATACTTTCGTATATTAATTTTATGTGAGTAAATTAAGTAGTTATATATATGTGTGTGTGTGAGTGTGTTATGTAATACTGTTACGCAATTAACTGCGCAAGAAATCACCTTATGTTACATAAAAATGACGAATTATATATGTGTGTACGTCCCTGCGTGTGTGTGTGTGTGCGCGCGCGTGTGTGTGTGTGTGTGTGTGTGTGTGTAATATTGACAGTAACAAAAGCCTCGTGATTGGAATGAAAGATATATACTCTTATCAGTTTCTATATCGGTGTCTTTGGATGATACGCTCTGCCGCACATCATTGGGTGTGAACTTCAAATAGAAAAAAAAAATACAATGTAAGAAAAACAAAACAAAAAAACACAAACGTAAACAACTTTGCTTTGTTGGAAGATAAGTCCTGACAGACATCCAACATCTCAGAAAAACAACAGTCACCGTCTTTTTTCAGTCGCCACTTTGGATAAAAGAAAAAGAAAAATTAATGAGAAAATATATAATCCACCCAAATGATATATATATATATATATATATATATATATATATATATATATATATATATATATACATTGACATGTATATGTTATTGTTTAAAGCTAAAAGAGTATTCGGTATATATTTAAACGATATCGAAGACGAGTACCAGGAGTAACGTGAAGTCCTGTTATATATTCACAAGTTGGCAATGAGCGATCAAGCATGAAATCTAATGAATGGCTCTCATCTTGGGGAAGCGCCATGTTTTGATAAGCTTCTGAGTCGGTCTTTTACTCCTGATCTTAAATGAAACACGTACATGAAATCTGTTGGATCCTTCTACCGTTCCAGGAGATATCTCAATGCTGATGCACTTCTCTATCTATACAAGAACCAGATACGTCCAAAGATAGAGTACTGTTGTCACACCTGGGCAGGAGCTGCTAGAAAGACCTCATCCTGCCTTGACAGAGTTCAAAATAGACTTCGTAGTCTCGTAGGGGGTGTCCTTTTCTCTTCCCTGCAACCTCTTTCTCACAGAAGAGATGTTGCGAGCCTGTCTCTGCTTTATCGTTATTTTCATGGTCATCTGATCTCCAATCTATGCCAAACATTCATGAAGAACACTCGTCTAGCTGAAACCACTATCAATAATTTTCCCCACTCTTTATCTGTGCCTAAATCAAAACGTAGATTACATGAACAAAGCCTCTTTCTTAGAACTGCACGCCTGTGGAAATCTCTTCCGTTTTCCTGTTTTCCAGCTGACTACAATTTGGTAGTCTTCAAGTCCAACGTAAACAAATTCTGGATGAACCGTCCCCTTAAGTAACCCAATTCACCAAATTTCCACTTCTAACGAGTACTACGGTATTATCCCATTATTTACTGTACACTCAATAACACTTATCCTCAAGTAGCTTTTGAGCCTTTATAAGTCGTGACTCCTAAACAATAATAATAATAATAATAATAATAATAATAATAATAATAATAGTCTGTTTTACATACATGCGTGGTCCCTGGTCTTTCATTGTTTTTTATTGTCGCTTTTCAATGTGTGGACCGTAATGCTGTCGTGGTTGTGATCTCATGTTTAACTCCAGACGAATAGAACACAATTGAGACTTGTGGTTTCAAAGGTTTTATTGGCGCGCAAAAGTTTCCTCACTAAAAGGGATAGACAAAAAGAGAAGCTAAAATTTATTCAATCTTGTTTTTCTACTTATAGGATTGAGAGACATAGACGGCAGAATTCGAGGTAACATTTGCTTAGATTCTCTCTACATTTTTTTAACGTATATCGGGCCTCTCGCTTCCGTAGTTTGACTATATAAAACCCATGTTCTTAACCCCGAACACATAATTATTTAGAAATAATCATTCGATACCTGCCTTACTAGGGCCTTTTGTCCAGAGAGCAATCTTTGGAAACCCCAATCACATTAATTGCATTAAGTCTATTTCGATTTGCCGCTAGATTATCGTGACATGTACTCGCCGAAATTGACACAACAGTGTGGAACGATACAATGGTCGCCCTAAAGAAAACAACAGTACAACTTTATTTTAAAACTTTTATTGAAAAAAATCAATTCAGGTAAGTTGATTATGTAGTAGAGTTGATATCTATTCAATGTAGCCGCCTTCAGCCTCAATCACCAACTTGATAGTGTCCGGAACTGGGAGTATGCCATTTCCACAGGTGCCAGTGAGAACTCGGTGAATACTCGGTGGATGGGGGCGACAAGGCTGGCTTTGGGGTTGTAGGAGGTAATGTAGGTGATGTTCTCGACGTATGACCAAACAAAGTAGTCCACCAGGTTCAGGTCAAGAAGGAGGGGGGTCAGTGAGAGAAAGATACAAAGTCATAGCATTCCTTATGACGCAAAGCCTGGCTGTCTTTGGACTTGTTGACCGGCGCCACACTCTTCTGCACATCCAGATACACTTTGGCGTTGACTTTCGAAGATTTAAGATGGCATGATGTGGTCCTCACTTGAAACCACACCAAAGACCATAATTGTGGCCGGAAACTTTTCCATCACCATAGGCATTTTGAGGTTGCTAGTGATAGTCTTCTTGTCATAACTTTGATCGGTAGGGAGCATGGGTTGTACAGCGGCACATCTCCAATCTTGCTCATTGAACATTGTGTCACTTTTGAACATGAAAGAGAGCTTGTATTGTTCTTGGGATTTGTACATAACTGGCCAACTAGTAGATGGTCCGCAACAAAAAATGAAAACCGGTTTTCATCAAACGGAAATGGAATCATATCGTCTTTTCTAGGGAGACAATTTTATCGTTCCACGATGTAGTTATCATAATCTGTATTTACTGGCGTTGAATCTCCATATATAACTGTAGCGAAGTACATCCAAGAATGGAATCCTGCTGCCATATCTGGGCAGGAGCTGCTAAAAACAGCCTATCCTGCTTTGACAAAGTACAAAATAGACTTTGTGGTTTAGTGGGGGATGCCCTTTTCTCTTCCCTGAAACCTCTCTTCCACAGGAGAGACGTTGCAAGCCTACCTTTGCTTTATCGTTATCTCCATGGCAGGTGCTCGTCTGAACTCCAATCTCTGGTCCCCCCTCACCAAACTTTTATGAAAAGCACCCGTCTAGCTGAATCCACTGTCAAAAACTTTCCCCCTCTTTATCTATGCCTAAATCAAAACGTAGATTCCATGAACAAAGCTTTTTTCTTAGAACTGTAAGCCTGTGGAACTCTCTTCCGTCTGCCTGCTTCCCACCTGACTACAACCTGGATCTCTTCAAGTCCAACATAAACACATTTCTGATGAACTGCCCCCTTAAGTAGACAATTTATTAAATCTCCACACTAACGTACTGTACTTACAATAACCCTTATCCCTGAGTGGCTTCCGGGCCTTGATAAGTGGTGACCACTGTGTAAAAAAAAAATTGGGGGGGGGGGTCTTGATACATTAAGTGGTTTTCTGGTTGGTTGTTTTTGTTTTACGGCATATCAACCCTTTTCAGGTTATTTAATGCCGAATCCAGTGATTTTGAAGAACAATTTTTTAATAGAGTATATTTGTTTTGTTTTTTTTTAAGTTGGTTTCTATTTAACCCATAGTTGGGACCCTGATAGGTACTACCACTCCGGGTCAGAGTGGACCTGGGAGCAATCGTAATTAAAGGGTGGCTCCACACTCCCCAAAGCCCGCAAGCTGGGGCCTCACCATCGGATATAGTTCAATACCATATCCAGGACCACTATATATTGGGTACAATACGGACCTCTCGAATTCTGTTTTCAGTTTAAGAGAAAATAACACTACATGCTAAAGAAACACCAGTGAAACAGAAGATTTTGTAATGTATATAATTTATTAAAAAAGATATTAAGCAAATAGGCAACAATACAAGAGAATAAAAAAGATAATAGTTGCTTCGTGAAAATAAGGTTCTTGGGTAAAAAAAAAATCAAAATTTTCAAGCGTTGGCACAAAGAAGAGTTTTATTTAGATTTTGAACGAACAAACATCTGTGAACAACAAACGATTACAAAACCTACTAATGGAAGACTGTCAGTATATGAGCAGGCCGCTCGGCATTGCCCGCAGAAGAGACGTTGCGAGCCTGTCTTTGTTTTATTGTTATTTCCATGGCAAGTGCTCGTCTGAGCTCCAATCTCTCGCCCCCCTCGCCAATCTTTCACGAGAAACACTCGTCTGGCTGAAACCACTGTCAATAATTTTCCCCACTCTTTATCTGTGCCTAAGTCCAAACGTAGATTCCATGAACAAAGCTTCTTTCTTAGAACTGCACGCTTGTGGAACTCTCTTCTGTTTGCCTGTTTCCCACCTGAGTACAAATTGGATGTCTTCAAGTCCAACATAAACAAATTCCTGACAAACCTCCCTCTTAAGTAAGACACTCTATCAAAACCCCCAATTCTAACGATTACTACAATACTATCTCATTGATTACTGTACACGTAATAACCCTTATCCCTGAGTGGCCTCCAGGCCTTGATAAGTGGTGACCCCCATGTAAAAAAAAATTATGATTATTATATTGTACCCAACATATGTTGTCGTTTATTGTTGAGTTAGAAAGGGTGTCAGTCGCTGGATTGAACTTATTTCCTCCCTATTATTTGCATATATTTATGTAGTGAAAATTGTTTGAATAAAATTAATTCATTAGTTAGTTAGTTAGTAGATGGAATGAATAATTTTATAATTTACATAAAAATTAATAATTTTATTATATCATAATTAGGATCATTTAATTCTTTCTAACTCAACAATAAACAACAACATATGCAAATAATAAATAAAATATTTATCAATATTCAAATTTTATTTTTAGCTGCAATATTTTAAGTCTAAAAAATTCTTATTTTTTACTTTACTAGAATATCTTGTTCTTTACTTTTCCAGGTTGAATTTCTTGTCCTTTACTTTTCCAGGTTTAATAAAATCTTAAGAATATTACTTTTCATGCGCGCATTTTTCCATATAATCCATGATTTTTCCAGGCATTGCTATTGTATTAATATATAAATTTATAATATTTATTAATGATTGTCAAAAAAAATTAGCTCTCAAACACACATTTATGCAATATTTATCATTCAATCACAGTAGTTCCGAGCCAGGGTCTCTACCGAGACTGCGGTTCATGAATTCGTGATCTGTATAGAGCGTAAACTAACAAAAAAGAAGATGGCACTCAGTGTCTTTTTAGATATCGTTGGAGCTTTTGACAACATACCCTTCAGTAGTATGTTCAAGTCGCTATGAGAACTCAATGTTCCACCAGTACTCATCCGATGGATTGAGTATATGGTGAGGCACAGAACAGTTCAAGTAGAACTACTGAGGGCAACTGTTAAAACGGAAGTAGTTAAATGAAACCCCCAAAGTGGGATTTTATCACCTTTACTATGGAACTGTATGCTGAATCCTCTTTTAAAGGAGTTTAAAAATAGGAATATTTATGCCCAGGCTGATGCTGATGACATCGCAGTGCTGGTCGCGGGTTCAAAAGCATCATTGGTCAGACGCATTGCCAAAATGGGACTACATTTTTCATCAAATGTGATAACGAAAAATTTGAGTTCATTCAAAGAATATGTATATCATAGAATTCACTAATATTTTTAATCGATAAATTAACCATTTTTTGCTATAAAATCATAAGGAGAGTTAAAAAAAAATAGTTATTAAAAAAAGTTCGGTTTTTCAATTATAAAAAAAACGATACACGGGATTGAACCTAAAATCTTTCCACCAACCCCCGGTACTCTAACCGTTACGCTAACATGTCATATTGGCAATATCGCAGTAAAAAATACTTATATACAAAAAAGTTATGCAAAATAAAAAAGCGTTAGTCATTTATGTACTTACTCTCCTGTTTGTGAACCCACATATTTTGTTGTAACTTTTTTTCTACTGAACCAATTTTCGAATTTTTTTTTTTCAAAATGTAGCTAATGAGGTGTTCTATCCAACTATATAACCTGTGTGAAATTTGGTTGCGAACGGAATTAGTGGTGGGGGTTTGAATGTGTCTCGATTCATTCAATTTCGGACTTAAGCATATATTCAACCACTACCGTGGTTGAATGATATATATATATATATATATATATATATATATATATATATATATATATAAACATTTCGATAGGCTGAATTCGATGAAATTATGCAGAATATAGAAACTATACATAAACAGAATTAACATAATAACAAAATGAAACCAATCATCTCATAATAAACATAAAAAATGATTCAGGAATATGAATTTTAGTTGACTTTCATGTAGGGGTTATATAACTGTTTGCATAAACGCACGTTACAGTTCAACAGGACATATAACAATTAACAGACAACATTTCCTTAACCATAGAGGGACGGAACATCTTCTAGGGGAATTATATCTTGACAAGCAGGGAAACATTACCTTCATTCAACTGGATCGTGGTTGTTATACCGCGCAAAGCTGAAATGAACATTCCTCCCAAAGAAGAGACCAGTATCTCCGGTTAAATTTTCGGACAGCTTTTATTCCAAATCTTTTCCTGTTGGAAGAGTGCACTGTACAGGGCAATTACAACGCTTCAACTTCTTCGCCCATCTAGCCCTCTCTCTAGCTCTCTTTCTTTTCTAACTCTGCTTGTATATATTGAAACTAATCCTTGCTATGATGTAATTCAACTTACATCTTTTAATATGTGACTTTGAATCACGTTTTCTATCTGTTATTTTAGAAACCTTTTTTGTTCATATCCACAGCATTCTTTTCTTGCTATTGTCTCTCAGTTAACCTAAATATTTTACTAAACATTCCTCTCCCTCAAAACATTCTCTCTGCAGAATGTTTTGAGGGAGAGGAATGCGCGTACTTTTATATTAATAATAATAATAAGAGGAGAGGAAAAGGGTGAGGAAAGGCGCATACTTTTATATTAATAATAATAATAATAATAATAATAATAATAATAATAATAATAATAATAATAATAATAATAATAATAGTTGATTCATAAATCGACTATCAGCAAGGCAACCCAATATCACTCCGGTATAATTTAACAATATTTTTAACAGTCTCTCTGTACAGTATCGTTTTTTTAAGGCAGTTGCTCGGCTGAGTTCCAATCTATAGCACCTCTGTAAAACATTCACAACAATAACTTGTCTAGCTACGACCACTGGCAATAAGCTTCATTCCTTGCTTTCTGTGACTAAGACTAAGCGAAACTTCTATGGGCAAAGTTTTCTGTCATGGAGCTATCTAAATGCGGCACTCAGTTCAGCTGAGTACAACAATGCCGTTTTCAAATCGAATGCAAACAAATTCTTGTCGAGCTGTCTTCTTCAAGAATCAAATTCTGAAAAACTTCCACCATCATTACCGAATATCACAGCGTGGTCTCATCGCCCCCATCTGACATTTATTAAACATTATCCTCGAGTGGCTTTCAGGCTATGATAAGTGGTGACTCTTTAGCAAAAACAATACCAGGGAGCGTTTTACGTGCACATGACAACAAATTCAAGTCTAGTGCTGATAAATACTTGTCGAGCCGTTGGTTGAAGTAATCAAATTTCGCCCGGCTCATTTATAGTTTCCAATCCTCTCACAGTGTTCTTCATCGTCCAGTTATTAATCTCATTAAATTACACTCTAGGGTAAAGCATCCAAGTCGAAGATATGTCCTCGACAATCGGTCCGACAGAGGGTGGCCAATTGTGGGGTCTTATGGCCCTGAATTGTTTGGCTGAGTAATTGTTCTGTTCAGCCTAAGGATGATTCTCCCCCCCCCTTTGAGAAGGGGTCATTTCATTGCTAAGGCTGCTCAAGCATTTTTGTAAGCTAAAGTTCGCTAACCCTAGTTTGGAAACCACACTTGGTTCTGGGTCGAACACCCTGAAGAGACGGTAAATAAAACTAGCACACTCGAGTGGCTTTTTGGCCTTTTAAGTGTTGACTCATTCGTCTATAAAAAGTGTGTGCGCGTACGCATGTAGGTGTGTGTATATGTGTGCGTGTGAATGCGTGTGTGTGCGAGTGTGTGTGTGTGCGTGTGTGTGTATGTGTGTGAGTTTCTGTGTGTGAGTGTGTGCGTGTGTGTGTATGTGCGTGTGTGTGAGCATGTGTGTGTATGAGTTTGTATATGTGTATGCGTGTGTGTGAGTGTGTTTACGTTTATGTGTGAGTGTGTGCGTGTTAGTATGTGTGTGAGTGTGTGCGTGTTAGTATGTGTGTGAGTGTGTGCATGTGCGTGTGTGTGTGTGTGTGCGTGTGTGTGTATGTGTGAGTTTGTGTGTGTGCTTACCTTGTATCAAAGAATATGGATAGGAATAAGAAATGTGTTTATGTTGCTGTTGGAAATATGGGGGGGGGGATCATCTACAAATCCTTATGTTCCTGGAGGCTTCACGCTGCGATTAGAGCGCCCAACGGCTTTCTTGGGTAGGCGTGAATCCTGGCTGTTTTCGGTGTAACAAAATATCCCTGATCGTGCGCTTGTTTATACGATAGTCGCGACGGCCATGCGCGTATCATTAGTAAATATTGATAGGGTTTCCACCGGCTTCGTGTCTATTTATACGTAAGTAATCACGCGTCTAGCGCTAGGTCTTACTTTATGAGAACAATCTACACACAACAGTACAACACTCGACACACACGCACGCATACACATATTCTATTAAACATCCAATGTAGCATCAAGTCTGGGGACATCAACCTGAAAGAACAGTTGGAAATGACTTATATACCATGCATTAAGACCATGTAATCCCTACAGCCACCTACCTTGAAAATGCCGCTGTGAAACCCGACATAGTTATATGGAATACGTCAGAGAAAGTTGTAATCTTGTTTGAAGTGAGTGTTCCTAATGATGGCGGTCTGAACAGAGCTGAAAGGGAGAAACAGACCAAATATCAAGGTCTCACGTATGATATGAAAGAAATTGGAATCTTAGGGAGATATCAATCATACGAGTTATCATAGGTGCCACAGGGCTTGTGAAGAAGAACCTGAAGTCCTACCCAACTAATATTCTTGGTGAACCAAGTGCAAAATAGATCCAGACAATTGCACTTAAGGGAACAGCGAGGATACTAAAAAGAGCTCTCGGTTTGTTTCAATAAAAAGCAGGACAGTGTTGGCAGCTGGTTTGGCTGCCCCATACCCAGCGTTACAATCTTCAAAGGAAGAAAAATGAAAAAAAAATGTATATTGTATAACTATATAAGAACAGTGATAATTGACGTCATCAGTTACCACTGGCGATAATGCAAAGCTTTTTGTAAATGCAATAGAGGACTTCGGTGATTAACAGCATCTATGTTATCATTGAGATTTCACCTGCTAACTTAACCGGTCTGACGACAGAATGGTTAAAGTAAAAGACTGCCAATTCGATGAGCGTAGGTTCGATCCCGACTTGAAACAGTTATCCGTCTAAACATCGAAAAGCAGTTGTAAAACGGTGAAACTGCTAGTATAACTACATAATCCTCTCCCCCGATCGCCGCTTCTTTGGTTAAGCACTGTAGTAAATGATACCGCCAACTAATATTAGTGATAATGCTAAGCCCTTTCTAAACACAACTGTGAACACAAACAAGTAGATGATCGTTGGTACGATTCCATTTTAAAGCAGTTGTATTATTTGTATTGAACTATGTAGCACAATATTATTTTCTTGGTATTTATTGGTATTTATTAATTGATCTCGTTCGGCCGAGTTCTATCAGCTTTATCAACACATATTTGCTGATCTAAATATATTTCTCATTTTGTGGAATTTCCACATGCCCTGCTAGTAAACCACTATTTCTTATCTGCAATTTTTACTCCTTCTGAATGAACATTGCCAAGATGGTTTAATGTATTAAAAGTTGTTACTGATTTGCACTTGTTTTTGTGCCCGGGAATGGAACAATTCTAAACACAGCTCTGCGCTGTTTAATGTCATTTGAAACCAATGACCTGTCAAACTCGGAAAGGGAGCATTACCTGCTGTAGCTGTCCAAATATCTGTAGTTCAGAAAATGCTGCTAGTTTCAGCAAGAGACAGTTGAATTTTTGTTTTGCTTTTATAAATATATCAAAAATTATTTTATAATGAAGTACTTTTTTGATGGAATCATGTAATTTGATGTAACTTGAAGTTTTGCAATAAGCCTATAAAATCTGATGCAAGATGTTACAGAATATGGTTGAATATCAGCAGTAATCATTTCTCTTCTCAGATAATGGATCTTTTGTGACCTGTCCCTGAATAGAACAACTCTAAACATAGTGACACTCAATATGGTTTCCGTTCTGCTAGATCTACAGCATATTTGCTTATAGTTATATCTCACAGGATTAGCGAATCTCTCGACGGAGGCAACCTTTCTAGGGCAGTTGCTCTTGACATGTCAAAGGCCTTTGATAGAGTATGGCATAAAGGTTTACTTCACAAGAAACATTCGCCTAGCAGAAAACAATTTATTTCCCTCCCTCTTTATCTGTTCCTAAACCTAAACATAAATTCCATGAGCAAAGCTTCTTTCTTAAAACAGCACGCCTGTGGAATTGTCTTCCGTTTTCCTGCTTGGCTTAAGGTCGGGTCTCTGAGCTGGCCAATCCATAACGCGAATATTGAATCTATTTAACTCTTCTAAAATTATTTTTGCTTTATGGCAAAGTGCGCTGTCTTGCATAAAGATATCAGAATCAGAAAGATTAGGAACCACATGTTCTCTAATCAATTCTCTGTACATTCGGGCATTAACTTTTCCATGAATCCTCACAAAGGTGTCAGTTCCTTTTGAAGATATCATGCCCCATACCATTATACTACCCCCATCAAATTTATGTATTTAACGCACTTAGGAGACAGTCTTTCTCCATTTTTTTCTTCTGACATGTGGTCTTTTGTCTGATTCGAAAAGAGTGAATTAAGATAAAATGAACCTTTTCCTATTTTTTTTCTTCCCAAAACAAATGTTTTTCGGCGAATAACAATCTGGCTTATTTACTTTTAATAGAAATCAAAGGTTTTAAGCATGGACTTCTTGAAAATAATCAAACTTCGTTTAATCTTCGTAAAATCGTTTGTCTGGAATTTTTTTGTCCAGTTTCGGATGTAAAATCCCGGGATATCGACGCCACAGTTTTAAAGCGATCAGAACGAGATGATCGAATGATTTTTCTATCCTACCTCTTAGTTGTTATTCAGGCCCGATTTTTTCTTTTCAGTCAATGGTAAACCTTTTTTTTCTGTTTTCAATAACCTGAAAAACAACGCTTTTAGACCTTTTCAATATTTTCGCAATCTCCCCTATGGCCCTTTTTTCATCATAATTGTAAAGTAACATAGAAAGCAATACAAATGACGACTCAACAAACAAAGGTAGATCAAATAAGAAGTGTATTAGGAAAAGGTATATTTACAGGATATTTACATAATGGTGTCAAATAAGAGAGTCTTTGCTGGAGAAACATATCTACTCTCGGCGGCCTTCGGTGGCTTCTGGTGAACACACACTCAGACTAACTGAGTCTTCCTATTTATGTGTAATTACTATCCACATATGCAAATGAATGTGTGCCACCACAACAATAATGGTCACAACTAAGCTGTTTTTCTTGTATAGATGGATGTTTTCGAATATTCGGAGTCGACATTTTGTTAAGTTGTTACTAAGATTGCTAAAGTTTGTATTAATTTTCGGCGTTTCGGGGGGGGGGGTAGAAGAAGCAAAAAGAATGGAAGGAAGAAAAACAGAAAAAAGAAAGAAAATAATAAATTAGTAAGAAAAAAAAATCAGTAAAAGTTGAAAAACAGAAAGAGAGAAAGGACGAAAGAAGAAAGAAAGAAAAATGAAAGAAAAAGAGAAAGAATGTAACTCTAGAACAAAAAAAGAGGAAACAAAGGAAAGAAAAAGAAAGAAAATAATAAATTATTAAGTACAAAAAATAAAAGAAAGAAAGAAACGAGTAAAAAATGAAAGAAAGAAAGAAAGATTGTACACATAAAGTTACAGCAGAACGAAAGATTAACATAAAGAAAAAGAAATAGAAAAAGAAAGAAAAAGGAAAAAAGAAAAAAGATTAAAGAAAGAAAAAGAAAGAAAGAAAAGAGAAAGAAAGAAAGGCTGTAAACATTAAGTAATAGCAGAACGAAAAGAAGAGAGAACAAGTTAGAAAGAAAGATTAAGAAAAAGAAAAAAAACAAAGAAAGAAAAAAAGGAAAAAGAAAAAGAAGAAAAAAAGAAAGAAAGAACGAACGAAAGAAAGAAGGTAAATATTAAGTTGTGGCAGAACGGAAGGAAGAAAGGAGAACCAAGGGAGAAAGATTTAGAGAATTAAAAAGAAAAGAAAGAAAAGAAAGAAAGAAAACGAAAGAAAGAAAGGAAGTAAGAAAAAAGGAAGAAAGATAATAACATTAAGTGATGCCAGATACAAAAGTTAGAAAAACAGAAGAAAGGAAAAGAAAGAAAGAAAAAAGAAAGGCTGTAAACATTAAGTAATATCAGAATGAAAAGAAGAGAGAGCAAGTTAGAAAGAAAGATTAAGAGAAAGAAAAAGAAATAGGAAAAGAAAGAAAAAAAGAAGAAAGAAAAAAGAAAGAAAGAACGAAAGAACGAAAGAAAGAAATGAAATATTAATTTATGGGAGAACGGAAAGAAGAGAGAAAAATTAAGAGAAAGAAAAAGAAAAAGAAAGAAAAAGAAAGAAAGAAAGAAAGAAAAAGAAAGAAAGAAATATAATAACATTAAGTGATACAAAGGAAGAGAGGGCAAGCAAGTAAAAAAGATGAAGAGAAAGAAAAAGAAATAGGAAAAGACAGAAAAAAGAAAAAAAGAAAGAAAGAAAGAAAGAAAAAAGAAAGAAAAGAGAAAGAAAGAAAGGCTGTAAACATTAAGTAATAGCAGAACGAAAAGAAGAGAGAACAAGTTAGAAAGAAAGATTAAGAAACAGAAGGAAAGAAAGAAAAGAAAGAAAGAAAAGGACATAAATAAAGAAAAGAAAGTTGGTAAACGGAAAGTGAGAACGGGAGAAAGACAAAGAGCAAAAAAAAAAAAAAACAAACAAAGAAATAGAAAAAAAAGAAAAGAAGGGAGAAACCAGATAATTCTAAAAAAAAAAAAAGAAAGGAAGGAAGGAAGGAAAAAGAAAGAAACAAACAAATGAAGAAAGAAAGAAAGAAAGAAAGAAAAGGAGAGATTATATCGGAGTCTATATGTCTGCCTCTCCGTTTCCATTTCTGAGATGGAATCTCCGTCATGCGAAATTCGGTAGCCATGCTTTCTTAAGCGTGGGAAAAAGGACAAAAAGAAAAAAAAATGAAGATCGCGTAGTTTGTGTGGTTCAGAGAAATACACGTGACTCGGGCCGCGTGCTTTTAGACGCGATCTACGTAATAAGCGCAGAGAAATGCTGAGAGGTGGGGCAGGCTGGGTGGCATTTAGATTGGTGTGCACCTGTGCGTACCTGTGCGTGTGTGTGTGATTGCGAAATCGGAGACGGGGAGGCCTGAAGCGGTGGCGGCGGCGGCGGCGGCGAGTACTAAAGCGATAGTTTGCTGGATGGCTGGTCGGCTGGCAGTATATCTATAAAAAGCTCACTAGCAAAGATAGGCAAGCTAGAGAGAAACGGATTCTTTCTGATATCCACTCATGCCTCGTGGGTATCGCAGATTTTTTTTAATTTTTTTTTTTTAAGTCCTGAAATTTGATTATGGTTTATCTTACGACATATTAACCAGTTCTCATTTTATTTAATAAAGAAACCCCGGAAATCGTCGAGATCGGCGTCGTGAGCAGATTGCGATAAAAAAAAAAAAAAAAAAATCTGTATACAATATGAACATTGTCTTGTTTCATTTTAAAGTTTTTTTTTAATGAAAATCTCTCCAGACAATGGCACGAAGCCACTTAATGTAAAAGAGCTACAAATATACTATTTTAAGGACAAAAACCAACTAATGAACCGCCCCCTTAAGTAAACACTTCATCAAATCTCCACACTAACGTAATGTACTTGCAATAACCCTCATCCCTGAGTGGCTTCCGGGCCTTGATAAGTGGTGATCATTGTGTAAAAATAAACAAAAAAAAAAACAATAAGGGTTGGATGAATAGATTCTGACCAAGAAAAGAGCAATTCTTCCTCCTTTGTCAGAAAAAACATGATAAAATTTTTGGCACTAAAATCTATATCGTATTACTTCTGAAATCTGAAGAAAAACACTTTTTAAATACGTTTGTTTGGCCAAGACTACAGTTTGCTTGAACGGAAATAGGTCATTACTAGTGCTATGACAAGAGAATATTCTTTTCATTGTTTTGACTTTCGAGTATATATCCGATACAATTAGACACAGTTAATCAATCAAGAACCACATCACTCTATCTAAAAACATATCAGATATTAACTGATATATACTCAAGAGTCAAAATAATGAAAAGATATTCTCTTGCCATAGTCGTGGTTATTAACAAAAAGGCGAAGTGTGCGTCCCAACTAGACAAAACAAAACACGTTTACCGACTTATAAAAACGTCTTTGTTTCATTACCCGTCATTTTCATACCAGTTGCCGTATCGCTAATGATGCTATGATTATTTTTGCATCACTCATCACGCAAGATGAGAAGTTGCGAGCCTGTCCTTTCTCTATAATTTTCCTGGCAAGTGCTCGGCCAAGCTTCAATCTATGGTCCCCATCCCGCCGAACTTTTCTATAATTTTCCTGGCAAGTCCTCGTCCAAGCTTCAACCTATGGCCCTCATCACGCCAAACTTTTCTATAATTTTCCTGGCAAGTCCTCGTCCAAGCT
This sequence comes from Euprymna scolopes, assembly GCF_053919585.1. Lineage (NCBI taxonomy): Eukaryota > Metazoa > Mollusca > Cephalopoda > Sepiida > Sepiolidae > Euprymna > Euprymna scolopes. Next base: position 102,868,953 of record NC_136527.1, on the reverse strand, counting down.
TCAATCTATGGTCCTCATCACGCCAAACTTTTCTATAATTTTTCTGGCAAGTCCTCGTCCAAGCTTCAATCTATCGCCCTCATCATGCCAAACTTTTCTATAATTTTCCTGGCAAGTCCTCGTCCAAGCTTCAATCCATGGGTCCCATCACGCCAAACTTTTCTATAATTTTCCTGGCAAGTCCTCATCCAAGCTTCAATCTATGGCCCTCATCATGCCACACTTTTCTATAATTTTCATGGCAAGTCCTCGTCCAAGCTTCAATCCATGGTCCCCATCACGCTAAACTTTTCTATAATTTTCATGGCAAGTCCTCGTCCAAGCTTCAATCTATGGTCCCCATCACGCCAAACTTTTCTATAATTTTCCTGGCAAGTCCTCGTCCAAGCTTCAATCTATGGCCCTCATCACGCCAAACTTTTCTATAATTTTCCTGGCAAGTCTTCGTCCAAGCTTCAATCTATGGCCCTCATCACGCCAAACTTTTCTATAATTTTCCTGGCAAGTCCTCGTCCAAGCTTTAATATATGGTCCTCATCACGCCAAACTTTTCTATAATTTTCCTGGCAAGTCCTCGTCCAAGCTTCAATCTATGGTCCTCATCACGCCAAACTTTTCTATAATTTTCCTGGCAAGTCCTCGTCCAAGCTTCAATCCATGGTCCCCATCACGCCAAACTTTTCTATAATTTTCCTGGCAAGTCCTCGTCCAAGCTTCAATCTATGGTCCTCATACCGCCAAACTTTTCTATAATTTTCCTGGCAAGTCCTCGTCAAAGCTTCAATCTATGGCCCTCATCATGCCAAACTTTTCTATAATTTTCATGGCAAGTCCTCGTCCAAGCTTCAATCCATGGTCCCCATCACGCCAAACTTTTCTATAATTTTCTTAGCAAGTCCTCGTCCAAGCTTCAATCCATGGTCCCCATCACGCCAAACTTTTCTATAATTTTCCTGGCAAGTCCTCGGCCAAGCTTCAATCTATGGCCCACAACCCGCCGAACTTTTCTATAATTTTCCTGGCAAGTCCTCGTCCAAGCTTCAATCTATGGCCCTCATCACGCCAAACTTTTTTATAATTTTCCTGGCAAGTCCTCGTCCAAGCTTCAATACATGGTCCCCATCACGCCAAACTTTTCTATAATTTTCCTGGCAAGTCCTCGTCCAAGCTTCAATCTATGGCCCTCATCACGCCAAACTTTTCTATAATTTTCCTGGCAAGTCCTCGTCCAAGCTTCAATCCATGGCCCTCATCACGCCAAACTTTTCTATAATTTTCCTGGCAAGTCCTCGTCCAAGCTTCAATCCATGGCCCTCATCACGCCAAACTTTTCTATAATTTTCCTGGCAAGTCCTCGTCCAAGCTTCAATCCATGGTCCTCATCACGCCAAACTTTTCTATAATTTTCCTGGCAAGTCCTCATCCAAGCTTCAATCTATGGCCCTCATCACGCCAAACTTTTCTATAATTTTCCTGGCAAGTCCTCGTCCAAGCTTCAATCTATGGTCCTCATCACGCCAAAGTTTTCTATAATTTTCCTGGCAAGTCCTCGTCCAAGCTTTAATCTATCGCCCACAACCCGCCAAACACTCGACTAACTTCGACCTCTACCAACAATGCCCCCTCACTCTCTATCTGTACCTAAATCTTAACACAGATTCCCTAAATCTAAACACAGATTCCATGAACAAAGTTTCTTTCCCAGAGCTGCTCACCTGTGGAACACTGTTCTGCTGGCCTGCTTCCCAGCTGACTACAACGTGGCCGTCTTCAAGTCCAATGTAAACAAACTCTTGTCGAGCCGCCTTCCTTAGCTAGTCAGATGCTACCGAATTTCAACCACTAACGATTACTACGATATTGTTAGTGACCACCTCACGCTCATTAATCCTTTCCCTTGAGTGACCAGCTGGCCTTGGTAAGCGCTGACTCCTTTGTAACAAAAACAAAAGTTAAATGTGTGTTTTTTTTTCCTAATACTACGCAACACTTAACTGATATTTTAATTCCGAAATATTCAGCACGTCATTGTCTTAAATTAGCAAAAAAACAGAATTATTATTGACGCGGAATGATTTTTTGCAAAACTGTTTCTAATTGTAGAGTATTTATTTTAGATGTAACCTCTAACCTTCTTCTCCTGAGTGCTGAAGGTGTAATCCTAGGTGTTAGCGACCGAAAAATACATTTGCGAATTACTTAGGACCTCTATCCAGTCATGGCTGACGGAACAAGAACACACTACCCTACGCTGTAGTAAATAAAGGGTTCCGTTCGAAAGTCCATCCAAATTCCCGTATCGAGCAAAAGTTTAAAACCACTGATTATATGTCAGCATACGTCACAGTAACATATATTGAGTGAGTTCCTAACAGTATTTTGTATAGTTTTTTAGTTTAAACTCATTTTCCCAAAATTTCCCCAAAATTAACGTGTTCGATACAGTCTGCCGCCATTTGTATTTTTCAAATATACCGATAAACACTGCATGTTTTTGAACCGATTAAACATTATACATTACATGAAAACACTACAATCTTATCCAGTTAGGTAGAACATTTACTTTTCTTGCCTTTGATAACATTTATTTGTTATATATTTATTTTTTGACAACTTTTTTGTATCTGTGTTTAGTAATATGAACCCTTTTCATTTAATGTAACGTTTAGTCGGCTCGAAAAACAGTGTTTATCGGTGTATTTGAAAGCTACAAATGGTGGCGTACACTGTTGATTACGTTAAGTTTGAGAAAGTGAGTTAAAGCTAAAAAAACTATACAAAATACTGTCACAAACCCACCGATTATGTCAGCCTATGTTATGGTAACATATATTCGGTGGGGTTTTGACACTGCATTTTATAGTTTTTAGTTTTCAACCTACTTTCCGAAACTTAACGTATTCAACAGAGTCTGCAACCATTTCTGTTTTTCGAGCCGATTAAACATTTTACATTACATAAAAACACTAAACAATTATCCAGTTAGGTAGAAACATAACTTACCTTACCTTTGCTTTAATTTATTTGTTTTCGGACAACTTTTTCGAATCTGTGTATAGTTACCCCCCAATCACTCAAATATCAATTACTAACTCACATTTTTGTATACAGAAAACAAAAAAACCAAAAACATTTAGCGTTTCAACATTTTTGCTACTTTCAGCTTTATCCACTGATTGTTGGTCGAGCCCAAGCCATGATTGATGGTAATCCCGAGGATCAGGATCCAATTCTGCAAGAGTACCATTTTTTTTTTCATTTTCGATTTTTTAAAAAACTTTTTGGAGTGCATTGCTGTACTAAGAATATAAGAAACATGCATTTTCTCTTTTTATTAGAATTTTCCATTACACCAAATTGAGCCACAGCAACACGTGGCAGGGCACAGCTACTATATATATATATATATATATATATATATATATATATATATATATATATACATCTATTTTCTTTTCATATATTAGTAAAAATAGTAACCATATTATTTTACATTTTTGGGGGGAGGGATATTATCCACTGGAGAGCCATTTATTTAACAGCTGTCCTGTTTTCAAATCTCCGAAACAGCTACATGGTAAGCAGCTGATGATCCTCGTTTTCTATTTACAAAATTTTACATAAGTATTTCTCTTTTCATCCTCATGTAGTTAAATTCTGTTTTAAAATTGAAGACTTTTGCGAAATCGGCTTATGCAAGTGCTAAGTCTATTTCTATTTAACAATTTTAGTTAAGGCCTTTTTTTCATTCCTATATAATTGAATTCTCTTTTGTCAGTAAAAACTTTCTAGAAGTCGGATTATGTAAGTGCTTATAAGCTTCTTTCCTCCATCCTCCATCCCCTCTAACTACTTTAACATGTCCGGATACCTCCCACTCTGCCGTAAGGAGTCTGACAGACATATGCACGGGCTTGGATTCTATATTCGAAACACCCTCCCCTTGACTAGAGAAACAAAACTAGAATCGGACGATCAAGCCTTTATGTGCTTTAGACTAAACATGCAACACAACATTAGCTACTTTTATTTTCTTTACCGCTCTCCCTCGACCCACGACTGAACCTTAATAAACAAAGTCTCTGACAGCATAGCTACAGCACTTTCCCTCGACACTAGCGCACAAGTTCATGTATTTGGTGACTTCAATGTCAGCAACTGGCTTGGATTTTCTACTCACACAGATGCAGCTGGTACCACAACACATAGCTTCTCTATATCGCATTCCCTATCACAGACGGTTACATTTCCAACCCGTTTCCCTGACCAGCAAAAGCAAAACGCATCACTAGATTTGTTTCTGACCACATGAAGTAAATTCTGACCAAATATTCAAAATCACATTTTCGTATTCGCTGCCCAAATAAGATCTCATCACTATGGCTAACCTACATTAGCTTTTACGAGGAACGGTGCACCTTCTCCAAGTGATATTACCTCAAGTAATAGCACGAAGCTGGATACTCCACCAGACTAGATAAATTCTTGTCCTGGAATCAAGTAAGACAAAGAGACCAAAATGAAAAATATACTACAACGTATAAAAATTAATTGAGGAGAGGAAAACTATGTTCTCCATTTCTTTACTAACTCAGCATCACTAGATCTGTTTCTGACCACAGTTCCTGATGATTGTGTTACGAACGCCCACAGCCCACTTGGGAAAGCTGATCATGTTGAAACACCCTAAACTCTAGAGCCAAAATGGAAGAACCATTGCTCAAAACAACGAGATATTATAAAAAAAAAGCTGACTGGGAAGCCATCAGAGATCTCATCAGGGACGCCCCATGGCAAAATATCTTTTCACTTCCTGCTGAACAGTGCGCAAATGAGACAACTGAATTGTTCAAAAACGCAATTGAAGCACATGTCCCCACGCAGAAATTTTATAGCAAGCCCCACTCTCCCCAATGGTTTACTTCAACATGTGCAGCTGCCATCGCGCAAAGGCAGCACGCGTACCACAGATTTAACCGACATAAATCCAGTTCAAACAGACAGAAGTATATAGAAGCCAGAAGTAACTGTAAGAAAGAAATAGCGACAGCTAAGAGAGAATTTACTGAACCCACCCAAAAACGCATCGAAGCTCAGAAATTAGGAACCCGTGACTTCTGGAAAATTTACAACAGTGTAGTAAATAATGGGCAATCAACAATTCCCCCACTATCCAACACTCATGAAGTTGTTTGCTCAGCAACTGAGATGGCTAACATGCTTGCCAGTCAGTTTGCTTTCAACTCCACACTAGACCCTGCTAACCACCCTCTCCCAGACTTTCCTTTGCGGACAGACGCCACGCTAGACGATCTGAAAATCACCCCTTCTTAGGTGCATGCTATTATAAAAAATCTTGACACTGCAAAAGCATGTGGACCTGATCTCATCCCGGCTGTGCTATTAAAAAGTGCTCAGCCGAAGTAGCTCCAATCCTATCCAAACTTTACAACAAATGCCTTAATGAATCTTGCTTTCCTGCCTGTTGGAAAACTGCTTTTGTGGTGCCAGTTTTCAAGAATTCTGGCAAAAGAACTGACCCAGCAAATTACCGCCCCATTAGCCTCCTCCCACTTTTTGCCAAAATATTTGAGTCCATAATGATCCAAGCTCTAATCCATCACTTTGCAGATGCTAAACTGCTTACCAACCAACAATATGGATTTAGGCAGCCCGTTCCACAGCGGACATTCTCACTGTAATTTCCGAGCGTATATACCATTCACTTGACAAAGCAAGAGAGGGTAGAGCGAGATGGCAAACATGCTTCCCAGTCAGTTTGCCTCCAACTCCACACAAGACCCTGCTAACCACCCTCTCCCAGACTTTCCTTTGCAGACAGACGCCACACTTGACGATCTGAAAGTCACTCCTTCTCAGGTGCATGCTATTATAAAAAATATTGACACTGCAACAGCATGTGGTCCTGATCTCATTCCGGCTGTGCTATTAAAAAAGTGCTCTGCTGAAGTAGCTCCAATCCTCTCCAAACTTTTACAACAAATGCCTCAATGAATCTTGCTTTCCTGCCTGCTGGAAAACTGCTTCTGTGGTACCAGTTTTCAAGAATTCTGGCGAAAGAACTGACCCAGCAAATTACCGCCCCATTAGCCTCCTCCCACTTTTTGCCAAAATATTTGAGTCCATAATTAACCAAGCTCTAGTCCATCACCTTACAGATGCTAAACTTCTCATCGACCAATTTGGATTAAGGCCAGCCCGTTCCACAGCAGACATTCTAACTGTAATCTCTGAGCATATATATACCATTCACTTGACAAAACAGGGGGGGTAGAGCAGTAGCTCTAGATATATCTAAGGCTTTTGACAGGGTATGGCACGAAGGTCTTCTCAGGAAAATTAGATGATACAGTATCACTGGAAGATTACTTAATATTATTAAATCCTTCTTAGATAAGAGAAAAATCCAGGTTGTCCTCAGTGGCCATACATCTAAACAATATGATATAAATGCGGGAATTGCCTCAGGGGTCTATCCTTGGACCCCTATTGTTCCTAATATTCATAAATTAGCTCCCTGACAAAATTGTCTGTGAGATGGGTATATATGCTGATGACACCACGCTCTATAACAGACAAGACAGGAAAACAAATGAACACATATCTAAGGAAATGGCAAAAACACTAGAGGACGACCTCCAATCTGTAGTGGAATGGGGACAAAAATGGATGGTCACATTCAATGCTTCTAAGACTAAACTTGTTTCCTTCAATAATTACAAGAAACCTTCTCTACCACCAATAGCAATGGCCAAAGACTCTTTATCTGAAAGCACATCTTTTAAACTCCTCGGTCTAACGTTCACAGGAAACATGAGTTGAAACAATTACATCGAGAACATTTCCAGGACCGCTGCGAAAAGGGTAGGTTCTCTCTACCGTGCTAGAAAGCTACTGACCCCTGAAAGTATCCTGTACCTCTATAAGGCCACCATTCGACCATGTATGGAGTATTGTTGTCATATTTGGACCGGTACATCTGCTACTAGTCTCTCACTCCTAGACAAGGTTCAAAAGAGAGTCGCCAACCTCATAGGTCCTGAATTATCATCCAAGCTTCAGCCTCTGTCCCATCGACGCAAGTACATTAATGGTGTATGTTTGGACGACCTGGAAGCACTTGTACCCCCTCTACGTAAATACCCCTGACAAACCCGACAAGCAGCTAAATCCCACCCCTTCACAGTAGAGATCCTTAGATGTAAGAGTGCCTTCTACTCCAGTAGTTTCTTCCCTAGAACCGCTAGACTTTGGAACTCCCTGCCAGGTTCCTGCTTCCCCAACTGTACTGACATGCAGAAGTTCAAGTGTAATGTGAACCGACATCTTGCTGCCCACTCCCCACCTATGTAGCCTGTGTCCCTAATAGTAGCCCTCTACATCAAAGTGGCAATGTGCCTTGTTTGGGGTGAAAAGGTAATAAAAAAAATACAATATATATATATATGTGTGTGTGTGTGTGTGTGTGTGTGTGTTGGGTTTGAACGTGAGAAAAATTCATCACCATACGATTGCTCTTGCTCCCGTCTCTTTTTTAGATTTTATTATTAAGGAAAACAAATTGCTAAAAAATAAATCCCTCGATTCCAATTTTGATGAGTGAGGGCGAAACATGTCAATTAACTCGTTTTGATTTTTTTCCCCTACTTTTATTTTTTAGTCGCCATCAATTTTCCTTTTCTCCTCGTTCTTTTTATTTTTTTAATATAAAATGAATTCTGAAGGAATACGTCTTTCCTTCATGATTGCCTTAATAAAGTTTTGTACCTCCAAGAAAATCATGAAATATATATATATATATATATATAAAATATATTTTTAGTCATCGACATACAGACCTGTTTCGTTGTATCACAACTCATCAGTGCCGCTAGACTAACACCTCTCCCAAGCCGAGGATCGAACCTAGAACCGTCGTGATGACAGTCGGCAGTTCTACCCCTTGACTACGGAATCGGTGGCCGAAATTAACCTGTCCGAACGATTATTTAAATAAACATCCGTCCGCTCACTATAATAATTATTAAATATCTACAGTCGCTAGTGTTTCATGCTTTCGGGGGTCAACGGTGCAGGGTGTCACGATTAACACCAGTCGACGGATTCGAACTTGCGACAGAAGCGATTTTCTAAGTAAAACGATCTTCGAGATGAAGACGATACTTGACTGTATTTATCATTAAAAAAATCAACAAGAAATATGAATATGAATAAGAGTATAAGGTGGAAATAATAGAAATAGTATTCCGACGAAATAGAGAAATAAAAAGGAACAAACCGTATTATGTGTTCATCAACGTTTCGTCTTCATTCCATCCAGAGGAAGTCTCGAAATAAAGACGAAACGGTGATGAACACATAATATGGTTTTTTCCTTCTTATTTCTCTCTCTCTCTCTCTCTCTCTATATATATATATATATATATATATATATATATATATATATATATAAATTATTTACTATAATAATTATTAGATTCGAACCCGGCAACAAAGCCGTCTCTGTCTTCATTAGCAAGGACCTAAACCATTCGGCTACAGTTAACCGTGAGAAATTTGTTGAAATTTAAATATTTATTATTTAAATGCTTTTTAACGTCGTTCAGAGTGATCTAATCATTATATGACGATCTGCGCATAAAAGCTAAATTGACCGGCTTTTTATTTCAACTGGAAGTGCTCAATGATAAGAAACGTGTTTCTTAAAGAGGCTGACATTGATCTAATCATTTTATGATGATCTGCGCATAAAAGCTAAATTGACGAGTTTCTTAAAGGGGTTGACGTAACTATACAATACCTACAGACACTAGTGTTGCATCCTTTCGGGAATAATCAGTGCAGGTTGTCATGATAAACACTAGTCGATAGATTCGAACCCGGCAACACCAGCCATCTCTGGCTTCATCACCATTATATATATATATACAGTGATGATCATATTTATTGGCACGGTAAAATAAAAGTTAAATTTTGTCTAATAAATTCTAAAAAAGGGATTAAATTAAAGAAAATAACAAAGTATATTATGTATTTTTAACTTGCCTTTCCGATGCAGCAATCGGATTTTAGAAAAAATAAATAACAAAGGAACAACAAACATAATTGCAAAAAAACCCTTGTTCAAAATTATTGGCACGGCTTTGTTTTTCTTTTAGTATCAGTATAATATCAATCAATTTCCGGTTTACGTGCTTTCTGAACTTTTTTATAGCCATATTATGCTTGTTTAACGCTAATTCAGTGAATCATTTTTTTCAGATAATTTTTAGATAGCGATTTATTTAAACTATTATAAGTGACTAAATTATAATTTTCAATCGCCATGGTTAAAACTAAGGAACACAGCGAAGACGTCAGGAAGCTTGTTGTAGCATGCCATACCAATGGGGAGGGCTATGATAAGATTTCAAAGAAGCTAAACCTTCCCAAATCCACTGTTAGAGCCATAATAAACAAGTTTCAATCGCAAGGCCACGTTATGAGTTTAGAGGGTAGAGGGAGAAAAAGGATTCTTTCCCCAAGAGATGAACGGAAAATTGTTCGACAAGTAAAACAAAACCCAAGGATCTCTGTTGGGGAGATTGTTGATGAACAGAGCACCTCTGGAGTGAATGTATCTCGACATACAGTTGGTAGAGTTTTGAAGAGAGCTGGTTTAAAAGCATGCCGTCCGAGAAAGACTCCCTTATTGAAGCCTATGCACCTGAAAGCAAGGCTAGCCTTTGCAAAACGTCATATTGATAAAGATGTTGCATTCTGGAAACGTGTTCTATGGACTGACGAAACGAAAATAGAGTTATTTGGCCATAATAAAGTGTCTTATATTTACAGAAAATCTGGCGAAGCTTTCCTGCCTAAGAACACCATACCCACAGTGAAGCACGGTGGAGGCAGTTTGATGTTTTGGGGATCCTTTGCTGCCTCTGGACCAGGGCGACTTGTTAAGGTCACAGGTAGCATAAAAAAGGAAGATTATGTTAAAATATTGGATGAAAACCTGAAAGACTCTGCTAAAGAGCTCTCACTTGGTCGTCGTTTGTGGTTCATGCAAGATAATGACCCAAAGCATTCGGCTAAACTGACTAAGAAATGGCTTGAGGACAATCATATTAATGTTTTGGAGTGGCCATCACAAAGCCCAGACCTTAATCAAATTGAAAATTTATGGAGAACATTAAAATTGAGGGTAATGCAAAGGAAGCCTAAGAATCTTATTCAATTGGAGGATTATTGTCAGGAAGAGTGGGCTAAAATTACTACTGAAGAGAGCAACAACTTGGTTGTAAACTATGAAAAGCGACTGAGGAAGGCAATCAAGGCCAAAGGCTATACAATTGATTATTAAATAAATCGTGCCAATAATTTTGAACAAGGGTTTTTTGCAATTATGTTTGTTGTTCCTTTGTTATTTATTTTTTCTAAAATCCGATTGCTGCATCGGAAAGGCCAGTTAAAAATACATAATATACTTTGTTATTTTCTTTAATTTAATCCCTTTTTTAGAATTTATTAGACAAAATTTAACTTTTATTTTACCGTGCCAATAAATATGATCATCACTGTATATATATATATATATATATATATATATATATATATATATATATATATATATATATATATATATTGATGTATATATATTAATATATGTATATTAATATATATATATGTATATATATATATCAATTATATATATATATATATATATATTAATATATATATATATATATAATTGACCAGCTTTTTATTTCAACTGGAAGTGCTCAATGATAAGAAGCGTGTTTCTTAAAGAGGCTGACATAATATTCATATGTGTGTGAATGTGTGAATGTGTGAATGTGTGTGTGTGTGTGTGTGTGTGTGTGTGTGTGTGTGTGTGTGTGTGTGTAACAGTTGTATCGATTGGTTTCCTAGATGTGAATCCAATGAAACTCGTGTGATTATTAAAGAGTGCTCAATGCAGGACACAGCTGATATATAATCTGTTTATTATGCAAAAATCATTGGTTACACATGTGCATATATGTTTCAGTGGAATTCCAATTAAAGGATAACATCTCATCAGACCCCCCCCCCAAAAAAAAATATCGATGCTCTTTCGGGTCTGATGAGCTGGTCTCATTGAATTAGGATTCCACCGAAACATGTATGCACATGTGTAACCAATAATGTTTGTATAATAAAAAGACTATATATATCTAGAGAGAGAGAGAGAGAGAGAGAGAGAGAGAGAGAGAGAGTCTGTGTGTGTGTGAATGAGAGAGATAGAAAAAGAGAGAAGACGTTAACAGATAAATTGGTAGGTCGGGTGCAAACCGGGTATGTAAAGTGTTGCTGTTGGCACGTAATATGGGCACCCGTGCATGTAGCCCATCAGCACCCGACGTCCATCTACCCGAATATTGTGTACACTTCACTTATGTACAGCAATTTGCCTGCTTGTATTCTTATCTACTTAAAACGCTTCCAGCACACTCACCCATCCTATCATAACACGATGCAGTTACTATACTGAGCCCAGTTTGGCACAGGGCCAATGAATGTGGAGCAAACTGTTAACCTGAAACTAACGACCGTTGAATTGTTCTGCAAGACCTGCCACTTGAACTAGCAACAAAATATACGCCACGATCGTATATGCCGTACTTTGTTTCAAGTGTAGACGCCGAATGGAAATACACACTTAAAAAAGGGGGTAACGCCTGGGACGAGAATATAATGATTAACGAAAGTATATATAACACTATCTACCCAAAATTTGTATGCAGGACCCGGATTTATGAACTAATTACAACAGGACAAATACTACACTATTCTCCCACCTATATGACATATATAAAGTTGAACGATAAAATTGTACCTGTAGAAAAGACGGTGTGATTCCATTTCCGTTTGATGAAAGCCGGTTTTCTTTTTCTTTTTTTGTAGATCATCTGATATAGTCGTGCACGAATCGCAAGAGCGATAGGCATCTTCTATCATGTCTGAAAGTGACACAATGTTCAACGAGCGAGATCGGAGATGCGACGCTGTACAACTCATGCTCGCTTCCGATCCAAGTTATGATAACAGGACCATTGCCAGCACTTTTAAAATGCATCGCTGGATTGCCACGAAGAACAGGTACGTCCCCAGGGTGATGAAAATAAATTTTGCGGCTACGGTTCTGATCTTTGGTGTGGCTTCAAGTGAGGGCCACATCATGCCACCTCACATCTTTGAAGTCGGCTTTAAAAGTCAACACCAAAGTGTACCTGGATGTGCTGAAGGGTGTGGTGATCCCCTGGTGCAATTAGGTGGCCGCTGGCAGACCGTGGGTGTGGCATCAGGACTTGAAACCGACCAACAAGTCCAAAGAGACCACGGCTTAGCTTTAGAAAGAGTGCTACAATTGTGTACC
>NC_136527.1:102826529-102851529 GCF_053919585.1 Euprymna scolopes | reverse complement strand
CAGTGACAGTCAACGAACCGGAAGTCCAAGACTCGATATATATATATATATATATATATATATATATATATATATATATATATATATATATATATATATATATATATATATAAAGTCCTCCTCTTTGAGTAGATCACTGCATTGCGTACTTTCATTTTAATCATGATAAATAAAAGTTTTCCCCTTATAATTTCAATCATGATTAATAAAAGTTTTCCCCTTATAATTTTAATCATGATAAATAAAAGTTTTCCCCTTATAATTTCAATCATGATTAATAAAAGTTTTCCCCTTATAATTTTAATCATGATTAATAAAAGTTTTCCCCTTATAATTTTAATCATGATTAATAAAAGTTTTCCCCTTATAATTTCAATCATGATTAATAAAAGTTTTCCCCTTATAATTTCAATCATGATTAATAAAAGTTTTCCCCTTATAATTTCAATCATGATTAATAAAAGTTTTCCCCTTATAATTTCAATCATGATTAATAAAAGTTTTCCCCTTATAATTTCAATCATGATTAATAAAAGTTTTCCCCTTATAATTTCAATCATGATTAATAAAAGTTTTCCCCTTATAATTTCAATCATGATTAATAAAAGTTTTCCCCTTATAATTTCAATCATGATTAATAAAAGTTTTCCCTTTATAATTTCAATCATGATTAATAAAAGTTTTCCCCTTATAATTTCAATCATGATTAATAAAAGTTTTCCCTTATAATTTCAATCATGATTAATAAAAGTTTTCCCTTATAATTTCAATCATGATTAATAAAAGTTTTCCCCTTATAATTTCAATCATGATTAATAAAAGTTTTCCCCTTATAATTTTAATCATGATTAATAAAAGTTTTCCCCTTATAATTTCAATCATGATTAATAAAAGTTTTCCCTTATAATTTCAATCATGATTAATAAAAGTTTTCCCTTATAATTTTAATCATGATTAATAAAGGTTTTCCCCTTATAATTTCAATCATGATTAATAAAAGTTTTCCCTTATAATTTCAATCATGATTAATAAAAGTTTTCCCTTATAATTTTAATCATGATTAATAAAAGTTTTCCCTTATAATTTCAATCATGATTAATAAAAGTTTTCCCTTATAATTTCAATCATGATTAATAAAAGTTTTCCCCTTATAATTTCAATCATGATTAATAAAAGTTTCCCCTTATAATTTTAATCATGATTAATAAAAGTTTTCCCCTTATAATTTTAATCATGATTAATAAAAGTTTTCCCCTTATAATTTTAATCATGATTAATAAAAGTTTTCCCTTATAATTTCAATCATGATTAATAAAAGTTTTCCCCTTATAATTTTAATCATGATTAATAAAAGTTTTCCCTTATAATTTCAATCATGATTAATAAAAGTTTTCCCCTTATAATTTCAATCATGATTAATAAAAGTTTTCCCTTTATAATTTCAATCATGATTAATAAAAGTTTTCCCCTTATAATTTCAATCATGATTAATAAAAGTTTTCCCCTTATAATTTTAATCATGATTAATAAAAGTTTTCCCCTTATAATTTTAATCATGATTAATAAAAGTTTCCCCTTATCATTTCAATCATGATTAATAAAAGTTTTCCCTTATAATTTCAATCATGATTAATAAAAGTTTTCCCCTTATAATTTCAATCATGATTAATAAAAGTTTTCCCCTTATAATTTTAATCATGATTAATAAAAGTTTTCCCCTTATAATTTCAATCATGATTAATAAAAGTTTTCCCCTTATAATTTTAATCATGATTAATAAAAGTTTTCCCCTTATAATTTTAATCATGATTAATAAAAGTTTTCCCTTATAATTTCAATCATGATTAATAAAAGTTTTCCCCTTATAATTTCAATCATGATTAATAAAAGTTTTCCCCTTATAATTTTAATCATGATTAATAAAAGTTTTCCCCTTATAATTTCAATCATGATTAATAAAAGTTTTCCCCTTATAATTTTAATCATGATTAATAAAAGTATTCCCCTTATAATTTTAATCATGATTAATAAAAGTTTCCCCTTATCATTTCAATCATGATTAATAAAAGTTTTCCCTTATAATTTCAATCATGATTAATAAAAGTTTTCCCCTTATAATTTCAATCATGATTAATAACAGTTTTCCCCTTATAATTTCAATCATGATTAATAAAAGTTTTCCCCTTATAATTTTAATCATGATTAATAAAAGTTTTCCCCTTATAATTTTAATCATGATTAATAAAAGTTTCCCCTTATCATTTCAATCATGATTAATAAAAGTTTTCCCTTATAATTTCAATCATGATTAATAAAAGTTTTCCCTTATAATTTCAATCATGATTAATAAAAGTTTTCCCTTATAATTTCAATCATGATTAATAAAAGTTTTCCCTTATAATTTCAATCATGATTAATAAAAGTTTTCCCTTATAATTTCAATCATGATTAATAAAAGTTTTCCCTTATAATTTCAATCATGATTAATAAAAGTTTTCCCCTTATAATTTTAATCATGATTAATAAAAGTTTTCCCCTTATAATTTCAATCATGATTAATAAAAGTTTTCCCCTTATAATTTTAATCATGATTAATAAAAGTTTTCCCCTTATCATTTCAATCATGATTAATAAAAGTTTTCCCTTATAATTTCAATCATGATTAATAAAAGTTTTCCCCTTATAATTTCAATCATGATTAATAAAAGTTTTCCCTTATAATTTCAATCATGATTAATAAAAGTTTTCCCCTTATCATTTCAATCATGATTAATAAAAGTTTTCCCCTTATAATTTTAATCATGATTAATAAAAGTTTTCCCTTATAATTTAAATAATGATTAATAAAAGTTTTCCCCTTATAATTTCAATCATGATTAATAAAAGTTTTCCCTTATAATTTCAATCATGATTAATAAAAGTTTTCCCTTATAATTTCAATCATGATTAATAAAAGTTTTCCCCTTATAATTTTAATCATGATTAATAAAAGTTTTCCCCTTATAATTTCAATCATGATTAATAAAAGTTTTCCCCTTATAATTTTAATCATGATTAATAAAAGTTTTCCCCTTATCATTTCAATCATGATTAATAAAAGTTTTCCCTTATAATTTCAATCATGATTAATAAAAGTTTTCCCCTTATAATTTCAATCATGATTAATAAAAGTTTTCCCTTATAATTTCAATCATGATTAATAAAAGTTTTCCCCTTATCATTTCAATCATGATTAATAAAAGTTTTCCCCTTATAATTTTAATCATGATTAATAAACGTTTTCCCCTTATAATTTCAATCATGATTAATAAAAGTTTTCCCCTTATAATTTTAATCATGATTAATAAAAGTTTTCCCCTTATCATTTCAATCATGATTAATAAAAGTTTTCCCCTTATAATTTTAATCATGATTAATAAAAGTTTTCCCCTTATAATTTTAATCATGATTAATAAAAGTTTTCCCCTTATAATTTTAATCATGATTAATAAAAGTTTTCCCTTATAATTTCAATCATGATTAATAAAAGTTTTCCCTTATAATTTCAATCATGATTAATAAAAGTTTTCCCTTATAATTTCAATCATGATTAATAAAAGTTTTCCCTTATAATTTCAATCATGATTAATAAAAGTTTTCCCCTTATAATTTTAATCATGATTAATAAAAGTTTTCCCCTTATAATTTCAATCATGATTAATAAAAGTTTTCCCCTTATAATTTTAATCATGATTAATAAAAGTTTTCCCCTTATCATTTCAATCATGATTAATAAAAGTTTTCCCTTATAATTTCAATCATGATTAATAAAAGTTTTCCCCTTATAATTTCAATCATGATTAATAAAAGTTTTCCCTTATAATTTCAATCATGATTAATAAAAGTTTTCCCCTTATCATTTCAATCATGATTAATAAAAGTTTTCCCCTTATAATTTTAATCATGATTAATAAAAGTTTTCCCCTTATAATTTAAATCATGATTAATAAAAGTTTTCCCCTTATAATTTCAATCATGATTAATAAAAGTTTTCCCTTATAATTTCAATCATGATTAATAAAAGTTTTCCCTTATAATTTCAATCATGATTAATAAAAGTTTTCCCCTTATAATTTTAATCATGATTAATAAAAGTTTTCCCCTTATAATTTCAATCATGATTAATAAAAGTTTTCCCCTTATAATTTTAATCATGATTAATAAAAGTTTTCCCCTTATCATTTCAATCATGATTAATAAAAGTTTTCCCTTATAATTTCAATCATGATTAATAAAAGTTTTCCCCTTATAATTTCAATCATGATTAATAAAAGTTTTCCCTTATAATTTCAATCATGATTAATAAAAGTTTTCCCCTTATCATTTCAATCATGATTAATAAAAGTTTTCCCCTTATAATTTTAATCATGATTAATAAACGTTTTCCCCTTATAATTTCAATCATGATTAATAAAAGTTTTCCCCTTATAATTTTAATCATGATTAATAAAAGTTTTCCCCTTATCATTTCAATCATGATTAATAAAAGTTTTCCTCTTATAATTTTAATCATGATTAATAAAAGTTTTCCCCTTATAATTTCAATCATGATTAATAAAAGTTTTCCCTTATAATTTCAATCATGATTAATAAAAGTTTTCCCTTATAATTTCAATCATGATTAATAAAAGTTTTCCCCTTATCATTTCAATCATGATTAATAAAAGTTTTCCCCTTATAATTTTAATCATGATTAATAAACGTTTTCCCCTTATAATTTCAATCATGATTAATAAAAGTTTTCCCCTTATCATTTCAATCATGATTAATAAAAGTTTTCCCCTTATCATTTCAATCATGATTAATAAAAGTTTTCCTCTTATAATTTTAATCATGATTAATAAAAGTTTTCCCTTATAATTTCAATCATGATTAATAAAAGTTTTCCCCTTATCATTTCAATCATGATTAATAAAAGTTTTCCCCTTATAATTTTAATCATGATTAATAAAAGTTTTCCCCTTATAATTTAAATAATGATTAATAAAAGTTTTCCCCTTATAATTTCAATCATGATTAATAAAAGTTTTCCCTTATAATTTCAATCATGATTAATAAAAGTTTTCCCTTATAATTTCAATCATGATTAATAAAAGTTTTCCCCTTATAATTTTAATCATGATTAATAAAAGTTTTCCCCTTATAATTTCAATCATGATTAATAAAAGTTTTCCCCTTATAATTTTAATCATGATTAATAAAAGTTTTCCCCTTATCATTTCAATCATGATTAATAAAAGTTTTCCCTTATAATTTCAATCATGATTAATAAAAGTTTTCCCCTTATAATTTCAATCATGATTAATAAAAGTTTTCCCTTATAATTTCAATCATGATTAATAAAAGTTTTCCCCTTATCATTTCAATCATGATTAATAAAAGTTTTCCCCTTATAATTTTAATCATGATTAATAAACGTTTTCCCCTTATAATTTCAATCATGATTAATAAAAGTTTTCCCCTTATAATTTTAATCATGATTAATAAAAGTTTTCCCCTTATCATTTCAATCATGATTAATAAAAGTTTTCCCCTTATAATTTTAATCATGATTAATAAAAGTTTTCCCCTTATAATTTTAATCATGATTAATAAAAGTTTTCCCCTTATAATTTTAATCATGATTAATAAAAGTTTTCCCTTATAATTTCAATCATGATTAATAAAAGTTTTCCCTTATAATTTCAATCATGATTAATAAAAGTTTTCCCTTATAATTTCAATCATGATTAATAAAAGTTTTCCCTTATAATTTCAATCATGATTAATAAAAGTTTTCCCCTTATAATTTTAATCATGATTAATAAAAGTTTTCCCCTTATAATTTCAATCATGATTAATAAAAGTTTTCCCCTTATAATTTTAATCATGATTAATAAAAGTTTTCCCCTTATCATTTCAATCATGATTAATAAAAGTTTTCCCTTATAATTTCAATCATGATTAATAAAAGTTTTCCCCTTATAATTTCAATCATGATTAATAAAAGTTTTCCCTTATAATTTCAATCATGATTAATAAAAGTTTTCCCCTTATCATTTCAATCATGATTAATAAAAGTTTTCCCTTATAATTTTAATCATGATTAATAAAAGTTTTCCCCTTATAATTTAAATCATGATTAATAAAAGTTTTCCCCTTATAATTTCAATCATGATTAATAAAAGTTTTCCCTTATAATTTCAATCATGATTAATAAAAGTTTTCCCTTATAATTTCAATCATGATTAATAAAAGTTTTCCCCTTATAATTTTAATCATGATTAATAAAAGTTTTCCCCTTATAATTTCAATCATGATTAATAAAAGTTTTCCCCTTATAATTTTAATCATGATTAATAAAAGTTTTCCCCTTATCATTTAAATCATGATTAATAAAAGTTTTCCCTTATAATTTCAATCATGATTAATAAAAGTTTTCCCCTTATAATTTCAATCATGATTAATAAAAGTTTTCCCTTATAATTTCAATCATGATTAATAAAAGTTTTCCCCTTATCATTTCAATCATGATTAATAAAAGTTTTCCCCTTATAATTTTAATCATGATTAATAAACGTTTTCCCCTTATAATTTCAATCATGATTAATAAAAGTTTTCCCCTTATAATTTTAATCATGATTAATAAAAGTTTTCCCCTTATCATTTCAATCATGATTAATAAAAGTTTTCCTCTTATAATTTTAATCATGATTAATAAAAGTTTTCCCCTTATAATTTCAATCATGATTAATAAAAGTTTTCCCCTTATAATTTTAATCATGATTAATAAAAGTTTTCCCCTTATAATTTTAATCATGATTAATAAAAGTTTTCCCCTTATAATTTCAATCATGATTAATAAAAGTTTTCCCCTTATAATTTTAATCATGATTAATAAAAGTTTTCCCCTTATAATTTTAATCATGATTAATAAAAGTTTTCCCCTTATAATTTTAATCATGATTAATAAAAGTTTTCCCTTATAATTTCAATCATGATTAATAAAAGTTTTCCCCTTATAATTTCAATCATGATTAATAAAAGTTTTCCCTTATAATTTCAATCATGATTAATAAAAGTTTTCCCCTTATCATTTCAATCATGATTAATAAAAGTTTTCCCCTTATAATTTTAATCATGATTAATAAAAGTTTTCCCCTTATAATTTCAATCATGATTAATAAAAGTTTTCCCTTATAATTGCAATCATGATTAATAAAAGTTTTCCCTTATAATTTCAATCATGATTAATAAAAGTTTTCCCCTTATAATTTCAATCATGATTAATAAAAGTTTTCCCCTTATAATTTTAATCATGATTAATAAAAGTTTTCCCCTTATAATTTCAATCATGATTAATAAAAGTTTTCCCTTATAATTTCAATCATGATTAATAAAAGTTTTCCCTTATAATTTTAATCATGATTAATAAAAGTTTTCCCCTTATAATTTCAATCATGATTAATAAAAGTTTTCCCTTATAATTTCAATCATGATTAATAAAAGTTTTCCCTTATAATTTTAATCATGATTAATAAAAGTTTTCCCTTATAATTTCAATCATGATTAATAAAAGTTTTCCCTTATAATTTCAATCATGATTAATAAAAGTTTTCCCCTTATAATTTCAATCATGATTAATAAAAGTTTCCCCTTATAATTTTAATCATGATTAATAAAAGTTTTCCCCTTATAATTTTAATCATGATTAATAAAAGTTTTCCCCTTATAATTTTAATCATGATTAATAAAAGTTTTCCCTTATAATTTCAATCATGATTAATAAAAGTTTTCCCCTTATAATTTTAATCATGATTAATAAAAGTTTTCCCTTATAATTTCAATCATGATTAATAAAAGTTTTCCCCTTATAATTTCAATCATGATTAATAAAAGTTTTCCCTTTATAATTTCAATCATGATTAATAAAAGTTTTCCCCTTATAATTTCAATCATGATTAATAAAAGTTTTCCCCTTATAATTTTAATCATGATTAATAAAAGTTTTCCCCTTATAATTTTAATCATGATTAATAAAAGTTTCCCCTTATCATTTCAATCATGATTAATAAAAGTTTTCCCTTATAATTTCAATCATGATTAATAAAAGTTTTCCCCTTATAATTTCAATCATGATTAATAAAAGTTTTCCCCTTATAATTTTAATCATGATTAATAAAAGTTTTCCCCTTATAATTTCAATCATGATTAATAAAAGTTTTCCCCTTATAATTTTAATCATGATTAATAAAAGTTTTCCCCTTATAATTTTAATCATGATTAATAAAAGTTTTCCCTTATAATTTCAATCATGATTAATAAAAGTTTTCCCCTTATAATTTCAATCATGATTAATAAAAGTTTTCCCCTTATAATTTTAATCATGATTAATAAAAGTTTTCCCCTTATAATTTCAATCATGATTAATAAAAGTTTTCCCCTTAAAATTTTAATCATGATTAATAAAAGTTTTCCCCTTATAATTTTAATCATGATTAATAAAAGTTTCCCCTTATCATTTCAATCATGATTAATAAAAGTTTTCCCTTATAATTTCAATCATGATTAATAAAAGTTTTCCCTTATAATTTCAATCATGATTAATAAAAGTTTTCCCCTTATAATTTCAATCATGATTAATAAAAGTTTTCCCCTTATAATTTTAATCATGATTAATAAAAGTTTTCCCCTTATAATTTTAATCATGATTAATAAAAGTTTCCCCTTATCATTTCAATCATGATTAATAAAAGTTTTCCCTTATAATTTCAATCATGATTAATAAAAGTTTTCCCTTATAATTTCAATCATGATTAATAAAAGTTTTCCCTTATAATTTCAATCATGATTAATAAAAGTTTTCCCTTATAATTTCAATCATGATTAATAAAAGTTTTCCCTTATAATTTCAATCATGATTAATAAAAGTTTTCCCTTATAATTTCAATCATGATTAATAAAAGTTTTCCCCTTATAATTTTAATCATGATTAATAAAAGTTTTCCCCTTATAATTTCAATCATGATTAATAAAAGTTTTCCCTTATAATTTCAATCATGATTAATAAAAGTTTTCCCCTTATCATTTCAATCATGATTAATAAAAGTTTTCCCCTTATAATTTTAATCATGATTAATAAAAGTTTTCCCCTTATAATTTAAATCATGATTAATAAAAGTTTTCCCCTTATAATTTCAATCATGATTAATAAAAGTTTTCCTTATAATTTCAATCATGATTAATAAAAGTTTTCCCTTATAATTTCAATCATGATTAATAAAAGTTTTCCCCTTATAATTTTAATCATGATTAATAAAAGTTTTCCCCTTATAATTTCAATCATGATTAATAAAAGTTTTCCCCTTATAATTTTAATCATGATTAATAAAAGTTTTCCCCTTATCATTTCAATCATGATTAATAAAAGTTTTCCCTTATAATTTCAATCATGATTAATAAAAGTTTTCCCCTTATAATTTCAATCATGATTAATAAAAGTTTTCCCTTATAATTTCAATCATGATTAATAAAAGTTTTCCCCTTATCATTTCAATCATGATTAATAAAAGTTTTCCCCTTATAATTTTAATCATGATTAATAAACGTTTTCCCCTTATAATTTCAATCATGATTAATAAAAGTTTTCCCCTTATAATTTTAATCATGATTAATAAAAGTTTTCCCCTTATAATTTCAATCATGATTAATAAAAGTTTTCCTCTTATAATTTTAATCATGATTAATAAAAGTTTTCCCCTTATAATTTCAATCATGATTAATAAAAGTTTTCCCCTTATAATTTTAATCATGATTAATAAAAGTTTTCCCCTTATAATTTTAATCATGATTAATAAAAGTTTTCCCCTTATAATTTCAATCATGATTAATAAAAGTTTTCCCCTTATAATTTTAATCATGATTAATAAAAGTTTTCCCCTTATAATTTTAATCATGATTAATAAAAGTTTTCCCCTTATAATTTTAATCATGATTAATAAAAGTTTTCCCTTATAATTTCAATCATGATTAATAAAAGTTTTCCCCTTATAATTTCAATCATGATTAATAAAAGTTTTCCCTTATAATTTCAATCATGATTAATAAAAGTTTTCCCCTTATCATTTCAATCATGATTAATAAAAGTTTTCCCCTTATAATTTTAATCATGATTAATAAAAGTTTTCCCCTTATAATTTCAATCATGATTAATAAAAGTTTTCCCTTATAATTGCAATCATGATTAATAAAAGTTTTCCCTTATAATTTCAATCATGATTAATAAAAGTTTTCCCCTTATAATTTCAATCATGATTAATAAAAGTTTTCCCCTTATAATTTTAATCATGATTAATAAAAGTTTTCCCCTTATAATTTCAATCATGATTAATAAAAGTTTTCCCTTATAATTTCAATCATGATTAATAAAAGTTTTCCCTTATAATTTTAATCATGATTAATAAAAGTTTTCCCCTTATAATTTCAATCATGATTAATAAAAGTTTTCCCTTATAATTTCAATCATGATTAATAAAAGTTTTCCCTTATAATTTTAATCATGATTAATAAAAGTTTTCCCTTATAATTTCAATCATGATTAATAAAAGTTTTCCCTTATAATTTCAATCATGATTAATAAAAGTTTTCCCCTTATAATTTCAATCATGATTAATAAAAGTTTCCCCTTATAATTTTAATCATGATTAATAAAAGTTTTCCCCTTATAATTTTAATCATGATTAATAAAAGTTTTCCCCTTATAATTTTAATCATGATTAATAAAAGTTTTCCCTTATAATTTCAATCATGATTAATAAAAGTTTTCCCCTTATAATTTTAATCATGATTAATAAAAGTTTTCCCTTATAATTTCAATCATGATTAATAAAAGTTTTCCCCTTATAATTTCAATCATGATTAATAAAAGTTTTCCCTTTATAATTTCAATCATGATTAATAAAAGTTTTCCCCTTATAATTTCAATCATGATTAATAAAAGTTTTCCCCTTATAATTTTAATCATGATTAATAAAAGTTTTCCCCTTATAATTTTAATCATGATTAATAAAAGTTTCCCCTTATCATTTCAATCATGATTAATAAAAGTTTTCCCTTATAATTTCAATCATGATTAATAAAAGTTTTCCCCTTATAATTTCAATCATGATTAATAAAAGTTTTCCCCTTATAATTTTAATCATGATTAATAAAAGTTTTCCCCTTATAATTTCAATCATGATTAATAAAAGTTTTCCCCTTATAATTTTAATCATGATTAATAAAAGTTTTCCCCTTATAATTTTAATCATGATTAATAAAAGTTTTCCCTTATAATTTCAATCATGATTAATAAAAGTTTTCCCCTTATAATTTCAATCATGATTAATAAAAGTTTTCCCCTTATAATTTTAATCATGATTAATAAAAGTTTTCCCCTTATAATTTCAATCATGATTAATAAAAGTTTTCCCCTTAAAATTTTAATCATGATTAATAAAAGTTTTCCCCTTATAATTTTAATCATGATTAATAAAAGTTTCCCCTTATCATTTCAATCATGATTAATAAAAGTTTTCCCTTATAATTTCAATCATGATTAATAAAAGTTTTCCCCTTATAATTTCAATCATGATTAATAAAAGTTTTCCCCTTATAATTTCAATCATGATTAATAAAAGTTTTCCCCTTATAATTTTAATCATGATTAATAAAAGTTTTCCCCTTATAATTTTAATCATGATTAATAAAAGTTTCCCCTTATCATTTCAATCATGATTAATAAAAGTTTTCCCTTATAATTTCAATCATGATTAATAAAAGTTTTCCCTTATAATTTCAATCATGATTAATAAAAGTTTTCCCTTATAATTTCAATCATGATTAATAAAAGTTTTCCCTTATAATTTCAATCATGATTAATAAAAGTTTTCCCTTATAATTTCAATCATGATTAATAAAAGTTTTCCCTTATAATTTCAATCATGATTAATAAAAGTTTTCCCCTTATAATTTTAATCATGATTAATAAAAGTTTTCCCCTTATAATTTCAATCATGATTAATAAAAGTTTTCCCTTATAATTTCAATCATGATTAATAAAAGTTTTCCCCTTATCATTTCAATCATGATTAATAAAAGTTTTCCCCTTATAATTTTAATCATGATTAATAAAAGTTTTCCCCTTATAATTTAAATCATGATTAATAAAAGTTTTCCCCTTATAATTTCAATCATGATTAATAAAAGTTTTCCCTTATAATTTCAATCATGATTAATAAAAGTTTTCTTTTATAATTTCAATCATGATTAATAAAAGTTTTCCCCTTATAATTTTAATCATGATTAATAAAAGTTTTCCCCTTATAATTTCAATCATGATTAATAAAAGTTTTCCCCTTATAATTTTAATCATGATTAATAAAAGTTTTCCCTTTATCATTTCAATCATGATTAATAAAAGTTTTCCCTTATAATTTCAATCATGATTAATAAAAGTTTTCCCCTTATAATTTCAATCATGATTAATAAAAGTTTTCCCTTATAATTTCAATCATGATTAATAAAAGTTTTCCCCTTATCATTTCAATCATGATTAATAAAAGTTTTCCCCTTATAATTTTAATCATGATTAATAAACGTTTTCCCCTTATAATTTCAATCATGATTAATAAAAGTTTTCCCCTTATAATTTTAATCATGATTAATAAAAGTTTTCCCCTTATCATTTCAATCATGATTAATAAAAGTTTTCCTCTTATAATTTTAATCATGATTAATAAAAGTTTTCCCCTTATAATTTCAATCATGATTAATAAAAGTTTTCCCCTTATAATTTTAATCATGATTAATAAAAGTTTTCCCCTTATAATTTCAATCATGATTAATAAAAGTTTTCCCCTTATAATTTTAATCATGATTAATAAAAGTTTTCCCCTTATAATTTTAATCATGATTAATAAAAGTTTTCCCCTTATAATTTTAATCATGATTAATAAAAGTTTTCCCTTATAATTTCAATCATGATTAATAAAAGTTTTCCCCTTATAATTTCAATCATGATTAATAAAAGTTTTCCCTTATAATTTCAATCATGATTAATAAAAGTTTTCCCCTTATCATTTCAATCATGATTAATAAAAGTTTTCCCCTTATAATTTTAATCATGATTAATAAAAGTTTTCCCCTTATAATTTCAATCATGATTAATAAAAGTTTTCCCCTTATAATTTCAATCATGATTAATAAAAGTTTTCCCTTATAATTTCAATCATGATTAATAAAAGTTTTCCCTTATAATTTCAATCATGATTAATAAAAGTTTTCCCTTATAATTTCAATCATGATTAATAAAAGTTTTCCCTTATAATTTCAATCATGATTAATAAAAGTTTTCCCCTTATAATTTTAATCATGATTAATAAAAGTTTTCCCCTTATAATTTTAATCATGATTAATAAAAGTTTCCCCTTATCATTTCAATCATGATTAATAAAAGTTTTCCCTTATAATTTCAATCATGATTAATAAAAGTTTTCCCTTATAATTTCAATCATGATTAATAAAAGTTTTCCCTTATAATTTCAATCATGATTAATAAAAGTTTTCCCTTATAATTTCAATCATGATTAATAAAAGTTTTCCCTTATAATTTCAATCATGATTAATAAAAGTTTTCCCTTATAATTTCAATCATGATTAATAAAAGTTTTCCCCTTATAATTTTAATCATGATTAATAAAAGTTTTCCCCTTATAATTTCAATCATGATTAATAAAAGTTTTCCCCTTATAATTTTAATCATGATTAATAAAAGTTTTCCCCTTATCATTTCAATCATGATTAATAAAAGTTTTCCCTTATAATTTCAATCATGATTAATAAAAGTTTTCCCCTTATAATTTCAATCATGATTAATAAAAGTTTTCCCCTTATAATTTCAATCATGATTAATAAAAGTTTTCCCCTTATAATTTTAATCATGATTAATAAAAGTTTTCCCCTTATCATTTCAATCATGATTAATAAAAGTTTTCCCTTATAATTTCAATCATGATTAATAAAAGTTTTCCCCTTATAATTTCAATCATGATTAATAAAAGTTTTCCCTTATAATTTCAATCATGATTAATAAAATTTTTCCCCTTATCATTTCAATCATGATTAATAAAAGTTTTCCCCTTATAATTTTAATCATGATTAATAAAAGTTTTCCCCTTATAATTTCAATCATGATTAATAAAAGTTTTCCCCTTATAATTTTAATCATGATTAATAAAAGTTTTCCCCTTATCATTTCAATCATGATTAATAAAAGTTTTCCTCTTATAATTTTAATCATGATTAATAAAAGTTTTCCCCTTATAATTTCAATCATGATTAATAAAAGTTTTCCCCTTATAATTTTAATCATGATTAATAAAAGTTTTCCCCTTATAATTTTAATCATGATTAATAAAAGTTTTCCCCTTATAATTTCAATCATGATTAATAAAAGTTTTCCCCTTATAATTTTAATCATGATTAATAAAAGTTTTCCCCTTATAATTTTAATCATGATTAATAAACGTTTTCCCCTTATAATTTTAATCATGATTAATAAAAGTTTTCCCCTTATAATTTCAATCATGATTAATAAAAGTTTTCCCCTTATAATTTTAATCATGATTAATAAAAGTTTTCCCCTTATAATTTTAATCATGATTAATAAAAGTTTTCCCCTTATAATTTTAATCATGATTAATAAAAGTTTTCCCCTTATAATTTCAATCATGATTAATAAAAGTTTTCCCCTTATAATTTTAATCATGATTAATAAAAGTTTTCCCCTTATAATATTCAATATTTAAGTTTTTTACCCACCAAAGAATCATGATATATATATGTGTGTGAGTGTGTGTGTGTGCGTGTGTGTGTGTGTGTAGGGTGTTCCAATAAAATCCATAAACTCTTTAAATGACCATAAAACTAACATTTATTATAAGAAATTAAAGTTTCATACATCAAAATACTGTGAACAAATATAGAAACCAACTAATAATCGAAAGTGTTCAAATTGTTGGCCATTGTCGTCCATAAACAGCTAATAATGCTCACTGATTGGATCGAAAACCTTCCTAATGCGATCAATTGTTATGTTGCCACATCTTCTTTCAATAGTTGCTTTCAACTCATTCAGTGTCGCTCGTTTTCTGGTGGGAACCCTGTGTCTAACATACCCCCACTTACCCACCCTCGCCCCTAAAAAAGAGAAAATCCATTGGGGAGGGGAGTCAAATCCGGTGAGCGTGGACAGTACTCGATACTTCCTCTTCGTCCTATCTATCCGTTTCGAAGGTGACTCTCAAGCAATGCTCTTACGTCATGATGATAGTGGGGAAGTGCTCCATCCTGCTGGAAGTGCCATTCTTCATTCCTAAAAATCTCTTGGGAACGTGACATAGTATATTCATGTAGCAAGTTGAGATAATTTAATTTTAAATTTATTGGGACACCATATCTATATATCTATCTATCTTCTATCTATCCTCCTATAAATTAGTTTTTCTTTTGTGTGTATCGAAATTCATATTAAAAACCCTCTTTTCTATTTATTTAAAAAGAAAATACAATTCAGCTCCCCTGAAAGTAGGCAAAAAGGGGGCACTCTGGTTACCAAAAATAATAATTGTCCCAGTATAGAGGGCTTCCCCTCCATTGACTGTTACAAATTATCTTAAGTGCAGCATCTGCAGAACAGATGGTATTTATTTGCTCCCCCACCGAGCAAATTAGGCACAAGGCCGATTTTTAATGTGAGGAGTGAAGGGAGGGGGAAGGGAAAAAGGGGACCAGCTCCCGAGAGGTGGGAAATGGGAGCTTGTTAAAGGTCAGGCATGTGGGGTTGCCCCCACATCTGGTCTTTGCTAGTCATAGCTAGTCATAGCCTGCAGTATCTGCCGGAACAGATGGTATTTATTTGCTCCCCCACCGAGCAAATTAGGCACAAGGCCGATTTTTAATGTGAGGAGTGAAGGGGAAATGGGGACCAACTCCCCGGGGAGTAGGGGAGCTGGATAGTGACAATTGGTATGAAGGGTTACCCCTACATTGACCAAGGTCTGATATGTGGGGTCGCCCCCACATATGGTCTTTGCTTGCAGTATCTGCCGGAACAGATGGTATTTATTTGCTCCCCCACCGAGCAAATTAGGCACAAGGCCGATTTTTAATGTGAGGAGTGAAGGGAGGGGGAAGGGAAAAAGGGGACCAGCTCCCGAGAGGTGGGAAATGGGAGCTGGTTAAAGGTCAGACATGTGGGGTTGCCCCCACATCTGGTCTTTGCTAGTCATAGCCTGCAGTATCTGCCGGAACAGATACTACACTCTGATGGTATTTATTTGCTCCCCCACCGAGCAAATTAGGCACAAGGCCAATTTTTAATGTGAGGAGTGAAGGGAGGGGGAAGGGAAAGGGGGGACCAGCTCCCGAGAGGTGGGAAATGGGAGCTGGTTAAAGGTCAGGCATGTGGGGTTGCCCCCACATCTGGTCTTTGCTAGTCATAGCTAGTCATAGCTTGCAGTATCTGCCGGAACAGATGGTATTTATTTGCTCCCCCACTGAGCAAATTAGGCACAAGGCCGTTTTTAATGTGAGGTAAAAACCAGCTCCCCTAAAAGTAGGCAAAAAGGGGGCACTCTGGTTACCAAAAATAATAATTGTCCCAGTATAGAGGGTTTCCCCTCCATTGACTGGTACAAATTATCTTAAGTGCAGTATCTGCCGGAACAGATGGTATTTATTTGCTCCCCCACTGAGCAAATTAGGCACAAGGCCGTTTTTAATGTGAGGTAAAAACCAGCTCCCCTAAAAGGGGTCACTCTGGTTACCAAAAATAATAATTGTCCCAGTATAGAGGGTTTCCCCTCCATTGACTGGTACAAATTATCCTAAGTGCAGTATCTGCCGGAACAGATACTACACTTTGATCTCGTCTCGAAGGCAAAGAACAACAAAAAAAAGGCAAGCCTCTTTTCTAGTTATTTAAAAAGAAAATACAATTTTGTTATATATGGGTCGATGAATTGCATTCATCTGCAAAAGATCTAGCTAATTTGCATATTCTTTTAAACATTCATTTTAATTAATTGCCTATTAGTTTTTTCGGTTTTCTCATGGGATGATCATCTTTAGTTAACTATTACGTGTAATTATATGTAGTATAGCGTACTCATGTAGCAAATTGAGATAATTTAAACAGTAATTGTCTGTATTTTTGAGATGAGGTGTTTTCATTTATTGAGATTGTTGTTATAGTCACAACGTTTCGGCCGATTCTGCCCTCCGGCCTTGTATCGAGCTGGGGAACTATGACCGAGTTGTCCTAGACGTTGTATCAAAGTTTACAGTTATCCAAAGGTCCTGAGTTCAATCCTGAACGAAGGCAGTGAAAAGTAACATTAAAAACAGAGAATCAGCAACTATGTCCCAGAGCCTAGCTGGAGTCCGAACACAGTACCCCCGTAATAACAATAAAGGGTTGGGTTCGAGACTCCTAACAAACGGTTCCCCAGTTCGATACAAAACACCTGATGAAGGCTGGAGGGCAAAAACGGCCGAAACGTTGTGACTATAACAACCAAGATGAGGAAGTCAGTCCGACAATCTAAATAAATAATTTAAAAATTTATATTTATTGGGACATCATATATATATATATATATATATATATATATATATATATATATATAGAGAGAGAGAGAGAGAGAGAGAGAGAGAGAGAGAGACAGAGAGAGAGAGAGAAATAAAAAGGAACAAACCGTATTATGTGTTCATCAACGTTTCGTCTTTATTTCGAGACTTCCTCTGGATGAAAATAATCGAAATAAAGACGAAACGTTGATGAACACATAATACGGTTTGTTCCTTTTTATTTCTCTATTTTGTCGGAATACTATTTCCATTATTTTCATCATATATATATATATATATATATATATATATATATATATATATATATATGATGATGATTACAACGTCTTGTCACTGAAAGTCCATGTGTCCGAAGATGACTTTTCAGCCCTGCCAGCGACTTGCATATCCTCAATCAGTTCATTGGTTTGGATGAAACTGATAGCAGCGGAACCTGTATCATCGTGGTCTTTCGTGTGATTAACAAAACCTGCCTTATACAACAGAACCCGATCACACACCTTACAGATCCAGAGATCTCGATGGTTGGGCAGCAAGGTTTGGCATTTCCTACGTGCTCTCTTGAGCTTTGCTCGGCCTATTTTGGCTGCTTCAAAATGTTCTGCGCCTCTGTATATCAGTGTCCTCCACTGCTTGCGATCATACGCTAGGGACCCCCAGCTGTCAACAGAAATATGAAAGATCACCAGACTCTCCTTGATGCTATCACAGAAAAAAACGTCTTTGGGGCTTGTGCTGGGGTCTCTTTTTCCAAAAACGAGCTCACCATAGAACAACTGTTTTGGTTCTTAATAAGAATGGTAGCAATACTGGTTGCTTTGGCCTTATTTAAGACATATGTATCAGGGACAAAGCTATCCCACTTTAAACCAAGAATGTGTCTAAGGCAGTGCTGATGGAACCTTTCGAGCAATTCTATACATGACCGGTACTATGACACTATTTGGTGTCATGAATGCATGCATCGCGGTGCATATTGCAGTGAGGGGTTGTCTGACCGGACGGGATAGAGGAAGAGAGGGCAGAAGAGGGGGTGTTGATGTTGTTTAAACAAAAATTACTATGGGATTTTGTCAGAAAGAGAAAAAGCAAATATTAATTGTTTTTATCTCATTGTCGTTATATATCTGTTGACATGAAGGGTTGTTTTGAAAACCCCTGTTGATAGGTTTAAAGAAATCCAGAGATTCTTGGCTGACAGCTTAGAATGGGGGTCAAGAGTAGGGGTCACCGCCAGGCATTGTTCGACCTGGAGTGACTAATCACGCCTAATTGGTAATAAGTAAAAACCTCAGTGCAGGTGGGGATAGAGGTTTGGTAGAGATAAGCTCTAAGAGAAAGAAAGAAAGGTGTTTGTAACCACTCTCTGAAGGAGAGGTGGGGAAAAAGGGGTTGGATTTAGAAAAAGGAATTCTAAACGCTGAAGAGTCGTAGCCAGCAAACCGAACGGCTGGGTGAGTCAAGCGCTCCCAATTTTGGGAGCCCTTCAGTGCCTGATGTTATGATTGGAACTAGCCTGTGTTAATGGGAAGTCTGTGACTTTACTGGTCTGGTCTTTCATCGTTCACTGCTATAGTCAGTCACCTCAAATTAGACAGTAGCTGTTGTGAAGTAATGGAACAATATATAGTTTGTTACTGTTATAAACCGGAGTTCTGTTTGTTGTGGTGAGGACTCTTGATTTTGTAGCAAGCCGCAAGGACCAGCGAAGTGGTTGATGTACCCAGAGACCACCCACACAGGGTAGGAGACGGTTCGATCAAGAGGCAAGCGCCCCTCCATGAAAACACAGTGGGTAAGGACGATCGACCCCCCCAACTTGTAACGAGACAAGGTACTATCAAAGAACATCTGCCACATCGGGTGGAATCCGACGAGGCTAAGGACCACCGGTGTGATTGTAACGGTGGGAATGCTGCAGGTACCGTCATCGTTATAGTACAAGGTCCATGTTTCAGAAGCATAGAGTAGGGATGGCACTACACATGCTTAATATACTGAAATTATATATATATATATATATATATATATATATATATATATATATATGTATATATATTTAAATGTACAGAAGGTCAGAAAAACATTGGTACCGTCGGTTTCAAGCCT
The DNA here is from genome assembly GCF_053919585.1 of Euprymna scolopes. Lineage (NCBI taxonomy): Eukaryota > Metazoa > Mollusca > Cephalopoda > Sepiida > Sepiolidae > Euprymna > Euprymna scolopes. Next base: position 102,831,714 of record NC_136527.1, on the reverse strand, counting down.
AACATAAGAGCAACCAGTTAATGGTAAATCGTGAATAATGTTAGGCATGGCTGACGAGAGCATAACATTATTTAAGATTTACCATTAACTGGTCGCCCTTATGTTAGGCATGAAACCGACGGTACCAATGTTTTTCTGACCTTCTGTACATTTAAATAAATAAATAAATAAATAAATAAATATTAAGCTCTTATTTCGAAAAAAAAGTTTTTTTTCTTTGTAATCGAGGACTTTGTTGGAATTTTTTCCCAAAATACGGTATATATATATATATATATATATATATATATATATATATATATATATATATATATATATATAGTATCAATTACAGTATAAATGACTATAGGTACGTGTATTGTTTGCGGGTGTCTTGAGACATTTAAGAACATTTGACATCGTGTTTCTTTTCTCTTTGTAGTTTCCTTCATGTAATTTTCTGCCAAATCTCAGTGACTTTTCCCAGGAGACTGATTTCTTTTCCTTTTCATTCAATTTCGTCGCTTGCTGCTGAATCCTTGCTTCCGGTCTTTTGATGATTTGCGCAATCTTTATTCTTAGAACAAACTTTTTTTGTTTGTTTGTTTTTTTGTCGTTTTTTTTTTCACACGTGAGCGCAAATCAGCGTTCTTTGATACGACACGGACGACGAACAAAATAACACGAAAGGTAAACAACTTCAAAAGCATGTGGACCTGATCTCATCCCAACTGTGCTATTAAAAAAGTGCTCAGCCGAAGTAGCTCCAGTTCTTTCCAAACTCTACAATAAATGCCTTAATGAATCTTGCTTTCCGGGCTATTGGAAGACTGCTTCTGTGGTACCAGTATTCAAGAATTCTGGCGAAAGAACTGACCCATTAAATTATCGCCCCATTAGCCTCCTCCCACTTTTTGCCAAAATATTTGAGACCTTAATTAACAATGCCTTACACCTTATAGATGCTAAACTTCTGACTGACCAACAATATGGATTTAGACAAGCCCGTTTCACAGCAGACATGCTAACTGTAATCTCTTAACGTATATACCATTCACTGGACAAAGCGGGGGAGGGCAGAGCGATAGCTCTAGATATATCTAAGGCTTTTGACAGGGTATGGTATGAGGGTCTCCTCAGGAAAATTAGATCATACGGTATCACTGGTAGAATACTTAAAATAATTAAATCCTTCTTAGATAAGAGAAAAATCCAGATTGTCCTCGACGGTCGTACATCTAAACAATATGATATAAATGCGGGTGTGCTCCAGGGGTCTATCCTTGGACCTCTACTATTCCTGATATTCATAAATGACCTCCCTGACAAAATTGTCTGTGAGATGGGTATATATGCTGATGACACCACACTCTATAACAGGCACGACAGGAAAACAAATGAACACATATCTAAAGAAATGGCAGAAACACTAGAGGAAGACCTCCAATCTGTAGTGGAATGGGGACAAAAATGGATAACCACGTTCAATGCTGCCAAGACTAAACTAGTTTCATTCAATAATTACAAGAAACCTTCTCTACCACCTATAGCAATGGCCAACGACTCTTTATCTGAGAGTATGTCTTTCAAGCTCCTTGGCCTAACGTTCACAGGAAACATGTGTTGGAACAATTACATCGAGGGCATTGTCAGGGACGCTGCGAGTAAGGTGGGATCTCTCTACCGTGCTATAAAACTACTAACACCCAAAAGTATCCTGTACCTCTATAAGGCAACCATTCGCCCATGTATGGAGTATTGCCGTCAAATTTGGGCTGGTGCATCTGCTACTAGTCTCTCGCTCCTTGACAAGGTTCAAAAAGTCGCCAATCTGATAGGCCCTGAACTGGCATCTAAGCTTCAGCCTCTGTCCCATCGACGAAATGTTGCATCCCTCTGCCTTTTCTACAAGTATTTTAATGGTGAATCCTTTAACGAACTGCAAGCACTTGTGCCCCCACGACATGAACACCCTCGACAGACCCGACAGGCTGCAAAATCCCACCTCCACACTGTAGAAATCCCTAGATGTAAAAGATCTTTCTACTCCAGTAGTTTCTTCCCCAGAACCGCTAGACTTTGGAATTCCATTCCAGATCCCTTCTTCCTCAACTGTACTGACGTGCAGAAGTTCGAGTGTAACGTGAACAGACATCTTGCTGCCAAAATCCCTACATAGTGCCCCAGTAGTTCTTGCCCCTGATAGTATCCCCCTACATCAAAGTGGCAATGTGCCTTGTTTGGGTTGAAAATATAAAAAAAACTAATTGTGAATTTCTGGCTAATACTGCATCAGGAGTGGGGTAATAAGACGAATTCTTGTATTACAGGAAAGAACTGTCCCTTCTCATGTAAGTAAGACAACATACTAGATAAGTGAAAATGATAATAGGATAAAGTTAGGATCGAACCCTGTAAGCAAATGTTAAAGATAATGGAAAATGGAATGTTAGAAATTGATTCCATTGTTGATTCTATTAGAAATAGTTAAATATTGTTTATGTCGGAAAAAGAATCGATTGTCTATTCTTTTAGAAACCTGGATATTAAATATGTCAGTTAAATGAATACACAATGCGAGCTAAAATATTAAAAAGTTTTAAAATAAGTTAGAATTAGAATTGAGGATTCTTTGTTTGCCAAATACGTGTTTGGACAATCATTTGTAAATCCACGTGATATAGTCACGTTGGTAAACACACTTCTGACGTCATAAACAAAGGAGATTTCTCAATATAGGAATCTGAGGGTTCGAAGTTAGAAAGTTGAGGAGGATCAGATATTCAGAGAAAATCACACACAAGACGGGCCGCGTTATGAATTATGCAACATGAAAAAGAATGCACAATGCGAGTTAAAATATTGTTTAAAAATAGATTAGAAAGAATTGAGGATTCTTTTGTTTGCCAAAGGTGTATTTGGACAAACATATGCAAAGCCACGTGAAAATTAGTCACGGTTGAAAAACACACTTCTGACGTCATAAACAAAGGAGATTTCTCAATATAGGAATATGAGGGTTCGAAGTTAGAAGTCAGTTGATAAGTTAGAGTTGAAAATCAAGAGTTGATGATTAGAGTTGATGAGAGAGAGAGTCAATTGGAGAGGAGAGTCCATTAGAAGCGAAGGAGAAAGATAGACCATGTAAATCAAAGTTTGAATGCCTGACGTCACCGATCGGTTCATTAAAGAATAAAGAAACCAACTATGTTTGTAACCGTTTGTCTTGTGTCGTCATTCGTTACAACCAAAAAGGTAAATGTGTTTTTATCACCATCTTGTAACGGACTCTTGCGTAACCCCCTTCCAAGTATTATATGCCTCCTCTATCACAAGTAATGTCTCCCCTCCCTCTATGTGTTATAAGAACTGCTATATTTTTTTATTCATTTTTTTATCATTCAATTTTCACTCCAAACAAGGCACAGTGTCACTTTGAATAGGGGGGGCTACTATCGGGGACATAATTTGCGGGGGCATTATGAAGGGAGATGAGTAGAAAGATGTTTGTTCACATTACACTTGAACTTCTGCATATCAGTACAGTTGGAAAAGCAGTATCCCGGAAGGGAGTTCCAAAGACTTGCAGTTAAGGGGAAGAAACTATTGGAGTAAAAGTATAAATGCCCTCTAAGAATTGTCATGACCATCGTCATCCGTGTATTATATGCACCCCATTATACATGTACCCGCTATGTCCCCAATGTGTACCCCTATGCAACACTTGCCGTGAATGCTTTAGAGCGATAATAAAGACTACCAACGTCTGTAACGTTACAGAAGGCGTTCTCATTTCGTTCTTTCTCTCGTCTGTCGACCCCCATCGAAGTACCAAATAAATAAATTAAATTGTTTGAACTCACTTTTTTTTAGAGACACTTAATTCCTCTCCGTGCTTTCCATTCTACATAACAAACTGATAGGGTAACCTGGGGCAAAATGAGATCGCGGGGTAAAACGAGACACGACAGATAACTGAAACAGAGAGAGAGCTCTTTCGCGAGGAGTCTGATCAAGAGATCACGTGGTTACGCCTTGCCGCTAACGTCTACCATTGTTTTATTCAGCCCCCCCCCTGCATCAAAAAGAAGTAATTATTCAAAATTTTTCTATTTTGATCTATTTTTATGGTTCTGCTGAAATCATGTTCTTTCCGAAAAAGATATAGATTTGTCAAAGAAGAATTAACGTTCTGACAGATATTTCTATGTGCCATAGTAATAGATTAATCAGTTTGACCTACTTAAGCCTGGCATTTGTGAGCTCTGTGAAGACTGACTTATTCAGACCAAGATCCGTCTCGTTTTGCCTCAAGCATGGGGCAAGACGGGACAATACAGTTAGCTGAATAAATCATCTGTATTTCTTTTGAAAATAATTTCTCATCTTTTTTGTTGTTGTGGCATTGTTTTCCAATACTTTGAATGTTCAGTACACAGAATATGGTTTATATGTCAATCCTAGCTTTGACTCGACCCCTGTCACCTGCTAGCGGGAATACAGTGTCGTCTGATCTCTGCTCATACCGTCAGGTCTTTCCCACTCCACTACTCTCTGTCATTCTGATGCTGCTATCTCCGCGTGACGTCACAAGTCCTGCTACCTCCTACTGCTCCTCTCTCTATTTCACTGAAGGACTGTTGTCGACGTCGCCGCACGTTATGGTATACTTTTACATTATTTTCTGGATGAAGAAACGTCTAGGTTATCATCGGCAAACACGTTGTGAGAAACCCCCTAAGATGACAACAGTAGTCCGAAAAAATCCAAATAATAAAATTAAAAAAAAAGTAAAGAAAAAGAGATGATAAATATATGCATGTGGAGGTTGATGAGTCATCTAATTTATAAAATTCATTATGTCTGTCTGTTTGTCTCCATATTTTCAAACTCTATCTCTACGGAAACTAAAAGTTACAGTATATATTATTTTAATTAATTGGAATGTTTATTGGCTTTTTTTAAACACTTTGTACTTGTTTCTTTTTTTGTTGTTTTTTTTTACATTTTATTACTGTCTGTTTTTTTATGGTTGGTTGGTTGTTTTTGTTTTACGGCATATCAACCCTTTTCAGGTTATTTAATGCCGAATCTAAAGATTTTGAAGAAAAAAACTTTTAATAGAATATACAGGGTGACCCCCTAAAAAAGAAGCTAAATGGAGGCCATCTAGAACATATGCTGTAGAACGGAAAAAAAAGGGCCA
>NC_136527.1:102799029-102821529 GCF_053919585.1 Euprymna scolopes | reverse complement strand
TAGGTTATCTGGAGTCGGTGATGTTGGATGCGAGCGAAACAGAAAACAAATATATGTTAGAACATTTTTTTTCAGTGAGGAAGGGACGAAGGTAGCGTTGGAGAGGAAAGAATGAAAATAGAAAGGGAGGCATAAAAGTTTCAAGAACCAAAAAGAGAAAGAAAAAAAAGAACAAAGAAACCAAGCCAAACGCAACTAGGCAAAGATACAACGAAAAAAAAAGCTTTTTCGTACCTCTTTGGACTGTAAAACAACCCTAGAAAATAACAGTTAATATGGAGTCAATTTTTTTAACAAAAACACGTATATATATATATATATATATATATATATATATATATATATATATATATATATATATATATATATATATATATACCAGCAGAAGTAGCCGTCGTTGACTGGGTTCAAAAATCGCCTACAGAAAATGGACTGTGATTGATGAAAGGTTATAGAAAAGGAGGGGGTTGTAAAGAGATAGGTTTTGATCCTCAAAAATTTTACCCGAAGCAAAATATGATAAAAGTAAAGATAATTTTCGCGAAAATATATTTTTATATCAACTTTGTTTCCATTCGTAGCCGAGAGTTACCAACAAAATGATTATTTTTCATTACAAAGAGAAAATGTTATATATTTAATAATATAAATATACAAGAAATAAATGTTACCACAGTCAATAAAAGTTACTTTTATGGTAGAAAATTTCATTGGTTTGTATTTTTAAGTAGTTTGTAAATTTTTTTTTTTTTTTTTTTTACTTCACGAACCGGTTTTAAAAAAATCCAAATGGCAGCGACTTTGAAATGGAGAGCCCCGTTTTCAATTTTAAAGAGGGGCACCTGAGCATTCTGTGTTAAAAATTTAAGAGAGTTCCGTCAACGTAAGGAATATTTATAAACATATTTTAATGTTTTCCGTTATTTTGTGCTTAAGGAATATTCGATTATGGCATGTGTAGTTTATATAAAAATTAATTTAACTAGTTATCACCTCAAATTTCGTTTTAATTTTGGTTCGCTGAAATTATTTCAAGTAAAGAGCATTAAAAACTATTTCAAAACAAAAAAAAACATGAACTGAACTTTTATTGACTATGGTATCATTTATTTCTTGTATACATATTTTTTCGGGTAGTCGTTTGTTGGCTTTTCTGCTAAACACTCTTACTAAATAATATCGACGAAATATCGAAAAACAAAGAAACAAAAACAGTTTTGAAAAATAATGAAGATTTAGTAAAATAACCCGAAACAGCAAAATGGGATATTAAAAAACTAAACACGTAATAACTTTAGTGTTTTAAAGCAAAGAATTGATATAAATATGAATAAGAAGAAAATGGCGCCCTTTTCAAGCAGAACAGCTTAGTTTCAGTTTTACAGTATTGAACGGTGTAGTATTGCGTCGGATTCAGGGTTGCACTATTGTAATGTAAAGAACACGCAGAAGGGGTTGTAATCAACAGAATTCCTTCTAGTACACTGACAAAAAAAGCTTAAACAGATATAAAAATAAAAAAAGTTATGTAAATGTTTTAAAAAGACACGTAATCACGTGAGCAGGATTTTTTCATTCTTTGGACACGATAACAAGTAACGTTCTTATTTTTTATTATTTATCTATTTATCTATTTTCGAAAGAGTGCCACGTGCAAGTGAAGAAAGAAAAAAACAGAGTTATGCAAAATTTGTGTCGAGAATTGTCTAAAGTTCCGACTTTTTTAGCTTTCATATTAATAAGAACGTGAATTTATGAGGTGAATTTATTCGACACAATATGATTCAACTCAAAAAATAAATAAAAGCTAACGTGAATTAAAGTTAATGTGTTATTGTGGACCACCATCCCTTTTGAAAACTTTGTTAAACTTTGTGACATATTTACATTCCATGGAGGTCAGGCGCGACCGAACACCCAATAATTTTTATTATACCATATTTCTTGAAACTGAAACAATAATTATCAAAGTATTCGTACGCAAATAGATATGAAAAGTCTTTGTTAAAGTTTGTGCCATATTTCCATGGAGTACAGGCGCGAACGCCGAGCCCACAATTTTATTATACCATCCCTATTTAAGTTGAAACATACTTATCAAAGTATTCTCATGTACATCTATATCAAAAACACTTGTAAACGTTTTTTTTTTCATTTTTTATTTCCATACTTTGGGGCCAGGCGCGAACGCAGACCCCACAATTTTTATGAACCACCGTTCTGCCAGATCAAACATGCCCATTCCTGATCCTCGATGCACCTTCTATCATTATATGTAATCAGTTTTTTTTTTAAATAGTCAACCATATAGGAGCCTATTCGTGACCAGGCACACACACACGCACACACACACACACACACACACACACAGACGTTCAGCTTTATATTATAGATACATACAGTTTGGTAAAACTGTTAATTAGTAAAAACCTGAAGAGACTGCTCAATAATAAAAATAAAACACCCCCCACATACACACACACACATACACACACACATACACACACACACACACACATATATATATATATATATAAATGATGGTTGTATTTATAGTTTGTATTTTGTGTACAGAAAGTTGTTAGATAATACCAGTCATTGGTACTCTCGGTTTTGTGTTTTGTGTACAGAAAGTTGTTAGATGATACCAGTCATTGGTACCGTCGGTTTTGTATTTTGTGTACAGAAAGTTGTTAGATGATACCAGTCATTGGTACCGTCGGTTTTGTATTTTGTGTACAGAAAGTTGTAGGATGATACCAGTCATTGGTACCGTCGGTTTCAAGACCGATGATTAGGACCGTTTAAGATATCCATACCAAGCTCTCTTCAGCCAATACTCATCTCCTGTACACAAAATACAAAATATAAAAACGCTCTCATATTTCGGATTTTCCTTTTAATTGAGCTCTCCGCTGGATTTCTTTTCCCAAAAAACTAATCATATATATATATATATATATATATATATATATATATATATATATATATATATATATATATATATATAAGTTGAATAGTGCTTGATATGGGGGTCTAAAACGGTCCTAATTATCGGGTTTGAAACCGACGGTACCAATGACTTATCTCATACAAAACTATTTTTCAGAAAATATAAACAATACGCTCTTATTTTCGGATTCTCAATATAATGTAGCAAATAATTATTATGGTTTACACCTCATTATAATAAGGTGTCTCACTGACTTTAGCAAATAAGGTGTAAACCATTATAATTATTTGCTAATATTTTCTCCTCTGAAGAGATGGTAGACATCGAAAGCCTATAGGATAAGGAGTTATAATATTTCAAATGTATTCTTTGTCTTACATAGAATAGTAAAAATCTTTTGATTTGAAATTTAACCATTTCACGTCATAAATTTTTAAATTCATGAATGACTAAAAATTTATATATATATATATATATATATATATATATATATATATATATATTTCTTTTTAGAGATAAACTTTAGGCTTTTTTCAAGGGCGATCAGATTTGGGATCTTATGAACCTTTTGTCTCCGTATTTCTAGCCTCGTTTTCATGATGACGGTGTAAGACGAAAAAAAAAATGACCCCGAATTTAAACGTAAATAAGAAAAATTTGCTTATGTAAATTAATGATGTTTAAACCAACGCGTTTCTTGGGAAATCATTATTACGTACTTACGTGTCGTATCGAAATTAGTATACTTTCCAAAAATTACGAAAAACGATTGAGAAGATATGTTAGATGTAATTTAAACAAATATCATTCACTATTTACGTTCTGAGATTTTTTGTTTGAAAATGGCGGACCCTTAAGTCAATAAGGATAAGTCAATACAATAAGTCAGTTTGCCATGCTGAATTTCTCGCATAGCTTTTCTGCATTAAAACAATAATAATAATAAATAAATAAATAAATAAATAATTCGATAAATAAATAAATAAATAAAAATCGATACATAAATAAATAAAAAAACTCGATAAATAAATAAATAAATAACTCGATAAATTAATAAATAACTCGATAAATAAATAAATAACTCGATAAATAAATAAATAAAAAACTCGATGAATAAATAAGTAAATAATTCGATAAATAAATAAATAAACTCGATAAATAAATAAATAAATAAATAACTCGATATATAAATAAATAAATAACTTGATAAATAAATAAATTAAAAACTCGATAAATAAATTTTTAAAAATCGATAAATAAATAAATAAATAAGTAACAAAACTCGATAAATAATTAAATAAATAACTCGATAAATAAATAAATAAATAAAAAAACTCGATAAATAAATAAATAAATAAAAAACTCGATAAATAAATAAATAAATAAATAAATCGATAAATAAATAAATAAAATAACTCGATAAATAAATAAAAAACTCGATAAATAAATAAATAAAATAACTCGATCAATAAATAAATAAATAAAAAGTCGATAAATAAATAAATAAAAAAACTCGATAAATAAATACATAAATAACTCGATAAATAAATAAATAAATAAACTCGATAAATAAATAAATAACTCGATAAATAAATAAGTAAAAAACTCGATAAATGAATAAATAAATAAAAAACTCGATAAATAAATAAATAAAAAACTCGATAAATAAATAAAGACTCGATAAATAAATAAATAACTCGATAAATGAATAAATAAATAAATAAAAAACTCGATAAATAAATAAAAAACTCGATAAATAAATAAATAAAAAACTCGATAAATAAATAAATAAACTCGATAAATAAATAAATTAATTAATTAAAAAAAACTCGATAAATAAATAAATAAAAACTCGATAAATAAATAAATAACTCGATAAATGAATAAATAAATAAATAAAAAACTCGATAAATAAATAAATAAAAAACTCGATAAATAAATAAATAAACTCGATAAATAAATTAATTAATTAAAAAAAAACTCGATAAATAAAAGAATACATAAATACAAAAATAAAAAATCGATAAATAAATAAATAAATATATCACTTGAGAACAAAAAGAACATTACTTATCTAACTTTTGAGCACGGAAAAAATAATTCAAAATCATTTAAATAAAAAAATATATAAATATTTCATAAATATATCAATAAAAAATATTTAAATAAAATTAACAATTATAATAACAAAAAAAATATGTCCCCAGAAAATGGGGCGACGCAAATAAACAAAGAACAGGAAACAATAAAATACAACGGAATCACTGATAAAAAATAAATTAAAAAAATAAAATAAAAACAGCAGATCTAACATGCAAAAGCGATAAAATCCTGGATAAAAATTTAATGAGGTATCGTGGCTCAGTGGTAAAAAAAAAAATGGCTGCCGATCGGGGAAGTTACGAGTTCGATCCTTGTTAAAAGATTAGCAATGCTGATGACGGGTGATACTCGAAAAAAACCTGTTCGTGGATAACTTTTGTGCACGGAAAAAATATTTAATAAATTTTTAAATTAAAAAATATTTAAACATTTAATGAATACATTTAGCAATAATAAAAAAAGATACGTCCCCAGACTTTAGAACTCCCCTCCGGGATTCTGCTTTCCCAAATGTACTGACATGCAGAAGTTCAAGTGTAATGTGAACAACCATCTTGCTGCTTATCTCCCTTCATTATACCCCCGTATTTTATGTTCAGAAAGTAGCCCCCTACCTAAAATTTGACCAGGTATCGTGAATCGGTGGTTTAACATCAGGCTGCCGTTTTGGGACAGTTACGAGTTCAATCCTTGTTAAAAGTTTAGCCATGCTGACGATGGGTGATACCCAGAAACACGTTCATGGATAACTTTTATGCACATAAATATATTTCATAAATATTTAAAATAAAAATATTTAAATATTTAATAAATAAAATTAATAGTGATAATTGTTTTAGGGCTTGATGTCTCTATTCAATCTCGAAAGACAAAGGATACCCCCTGTAGGGGCAGCTGCACATGTAATTGTGACGCAAGGGTTGCGCAATTTCCCAACCCCACCTCTTCTGAATTGACGCTGTTTGAGTCCAGTGGCAACGAGAAGTCCAGGACGACTGGAAACAATGCCGAGATAAGCAGAGAGCACATACAGCACCTGGAAGTCCCAAATGGTCACCCATTTAGTATTGACCAGGTTCAACATTGCTTAACTTCGGTGATCCAGCTATGGATAAAGACAGATTACCTGAAAGTACTTTGTTCAAACTCCTCGGCTTAAAGTTCACAGGAAACGTGTTGTTTTAGGGCTATGCATGCCAAAACGGAGTAGCTATTGCGTAAGGGTCATGGTTAACTTGTGGTCTCTTACGGCATATCAACCATTTTGGCGTTATGCTATGCAAAAGTGCAACATCTATTGTAAATAATCTTTTGTTTGGTTTTACTTGCTCTCTTTCACAGCCTATAAATTCTGGGGAGAATATTTAATGTCAAAACAACACCTGGTATTTGCCATGACAAATAGCAGCCTTCGTTAAAGTTCATTGTTCAAACTCCTTTGCTTAACATTCACATACTATACATTGAGGACACTGTCAAGGCTGCTGCAAAAAAAGATGTGCTTTCTCTTCCGTGACAGAAAATTACTTGGTCCTGGATATGACCTTAAACTATATCCAGGGGGTGAGGCCCCAGCTTGTGGGCTTTGAGGAGTGTGGAGCCACCCTTTAATTACCATTGCTCCCAGGTCCACTCTGACCCGGAGTGGTAGGACCTGTTAGGATCCCAACTATGGGTTAAATAGAAACTGACTTAAAAACAACAAAAATTGTTCTTCAATATCTTTGGATTCGGCATTAAATAACCCGAAAAGGGTTGATATGCCGTAAAACAAAAACAAACAACCAACCATAGAAAATTACTCACGCATTGGAGTATCGTACATTGATGCAAAGTGACAATTGGTTTCTTCATGGAGTATCGTTGCCATATCTGGGTTTGTGCACCTATCAGTAACGTTGTAGAAGACGGGGTTACCTTTTAATGTAGTTGGCGAGCTCCTACTCTGTTGTAAAGTAGGAGATTGAAGAGAAATCACATGGTCTCCTTTGCCATGGAATGAAGACACGAAATATACCATCAAATCAAGGATGGAGTGCCGTTGCCACATCTGGGTAGGAGCTGCTAGAAAGGACTTATCCTGCCTTGATAGTTCAAAATAGACTTCGTAGCCTCATAGAAGATATTTTTTCTTCCCTGCAACCTCTGTCTCACAGAAGAGATGTAGCGATTTTGTCTTTGCTTTATCGTTATTTTCATGGCAAGTGCTCGACTGAGCTTCAATCTATAGTCCTCCCTCTCCAAACTTTCACAAGAAACACCCGTCTAGCTTAAAACACTATCAATAATTTCCCCACACTTTATCTGTGCCTAAACCTAAACGTAGATTCCATGATCAAAGCTTCTTTCTCAGAACTGCACACCTGTGGAATTGTCTTCCGTTTTCATGCTTTCAAGCTGACTATAATATGGTTACCTTCAAGTCCAATGTAAACAAGTTCTTGATAAGGCGTTCCCCTTAAGTTAACAAATTTACTGAATTTCCATTACTGACAATTACTATATTGTCCAATTGACTACTGTACATTCTTTAACCCTTATCCTTGAGTGGCCCCTGGACCTTGATAAGTTGTGATGCCTATGTAAAAAAAAATTTTTAATATTTTTTTTAAATTTATTTACAGCAGATACAAAAAAAATAGTAAGAGTTTAGTTAGAGATTATACGTAAAGTCACTTGCGTTTATAGTCTTCTGAGAGGTCATAATGTGGCACAATATCTTAGTGCCCCGGATGTGGTGGTTGTTAACACCCCCCTCTGCATTGTCAGGAGGTGATTTGGCCGTAGGCGGATGGATACATAAGTAACCAGAATGCAATCCCACATTTTCCTTCTCTTTTCTCGATCTCTTTTTCGTCCGGACAGCATGGGGTGAGCACGTGTCATTTTCCCTTTCTGTAAACGAAAGGCGGGGGTATCCCCTCTCTCTTAGCACTAGTTAAGGTTAGCTAGTTCTAGTTGTGTAAGTTTGTAAATTCTTTTTGTAAAAATATTGTAATAGTTTCTTGTAAAAGAATAAATAAATATTATAAAAATAAATAAATAAAATAAAAATAAATAAATAAAAGAATAAATATTAATTTTATTTATTGCGGACTATTATCCTCATCTTTTCTTAGTTTTTGTTTCACGACGTTTCGGCCAACTATTCCGCTGGCCTTCATCAAGTGGTAACCGCGACGGGATAGGAACTCCGAATCTCCTAACTACATTCTCAGCAATTACTGCCATCCATAGTTGTCGTCTCACCACGTTTTGGCCAAGTAAGTATCTGGCCGGTTTTGGGTGGGATTGAAACCGCTATCTTCAGACAATTCTCACCTTAAAACCGTAGAGATTCAACGTCTTTATCCACTGCGCCACGACCCCGATTTTTTGGTCTTATACATCCAATTTTTTGGTCTTATACATCCAATTTTTTTTTATTATCATAGTCAGGCCCGTGGTATATATATTATTTTAATTGAAATTCATTATTGAGATGAGTATTATTTATATTAATTTATTTATTTATTAATTTATTTATTTATTAATTTATTTATTTATTGATTTATTTATTTTTTAATTCATTTATTTATATTAATTTATTTATTTATATTAATTTATTTATTAATTTATTTATTTATTAATTTATTTATTTATATTAATTTATTTATTTATTAATTTATTTATTTATTAATTTATTTATTTATTAATTCATTTATTTATATTAATTTATTTATTTATTAATTTATTTATTTATTAATTTATTTATTCATATTAATTTATTTATTCATATTAATTTATTTATTTATTAATTTATTTATTTATTAATTTATTTATTCATATTAATTTATTTATTTATTAATTTATTCATTTATTAATTTATTTATTCATATTAATTTATTTATTCATATTAATTTATTTATTTATTAATTTATTTATTTATTAATTTATTAATTTATTTATATTAATTAATTTATTAATTTATTTATTTATTAATTTATTTATTTATATTAATTTATTTATTTATATTAATTTATTTATTAATTAATTTATATTATTTATTAATTTATTTATTTATTTATTTATTTATTGCGGACTATTATCCTCATCGTTCTAAATTGTTGATTCACGACGTTTCAGCCAACTATTCCTCTGGCCTTCATCAGGTGGTAACCGCGACGGGATAGGAACTCTGAATCTCCTAACTACATTCTCAGCAATCACTGCAGTTTGCCCATCACTGGTCAGGCTTATCATTGCTTAATTTCGGTGATCTGGCGGAAACCGGTGTGTCAACGTGATCGTGCCGTTTAATAAAAGACTCTTTAGAATTAAGGAGAGTAGAAAGTGAATCCTTTAGTCCTCATATTCCATGAGCTGTGTTTCTAGCAAAGACGTTTTCTGGGCTAGAATCTATTCCATCCATAACAACATCGACTGACGACCGAGTTATTCTAAGCTGGAATCCAGTTTGTTTAATCAGCTTATCGTTGGCAAGTTTGGTTGTTTTTTATCAAGGCCCGGAAGCCACTCAGGGATAAGGGTTATTGCAAGTACATTACGTTGGTGAGGAGATTTGCTGAAGTGTTTACTTAAGGGGGCGGTTCATTAGGAGTTTAATAAAAGACTCTTTAGAATTAAGGAGAGTAGAAAGTGAATCCTTTAGTCATCATATTCCATGAGCTGTGTTTCTAGCAAAGACGTTTTCTGGGGCTTAACAACATCGACTGACGACCGAGTTGTTCTAAGCTGGCAAGTTTGGTTGTTTAATCAGCTTATCGTTGGCAAGTTTGGTTGTTTTTTATTTTTTTTTACCATGAAGTAGTATTTTTATTTTTATTTATCAGGTTGCATCAGTTCCCATCGTTTCATAAATTTTTCTTATTCTAAAACATGTTTGGATATTTGGCAAAGTGTTGTATATCATTAGAAAGCGCATATTCTGTTCTACAAGATAATGAACATCGTTTTTTGCTCGTATAATTTTTTTCTCGTTTTTCAGAACCGTAAAATGGATTGTCAATAGATATAAAAAAAAAAAAATCACATTTTTGACACCTTCTTCTTTTCGCCTTTAATCGAGGTCAGAAAGCGAGTGAAGTGACCAAGGATATTTGTGCCGTATATGGAGAAAACGCTATAGCTGTTTTCCATCACCTGCCTCAGACCTTGACTTTATTGTAAACTAGCAGGGGTGCCCCGCGTTGCTCGGGTGTTTGAAGGTGTATGCTGTGCAAAAAAAGCAAAAAAACAAAAAAAAAATGGTTAATTTTTAAAAACTTTGACCCCTATTATGACCCCTTAAAATTTATAGTTTCGGGCTCAAATCACTTTATTAAGTTAGATCCAGGTTCAAGGAACCTATATCTAAAATTTCAAGTGTCTAGACCCAAAATTGTCGGAGGAGTTTGGTAGAGTTCTTAAAGGTCAAATCGTTGAAATTTGACCCCTTAACAGCCAAATTTCTGGCTGACACTCGTCACATCGATTTTCCCAAATCTCAGTACCCGGTATTTCAAATTTCGAGTCTATAGACTAAAAGTTGACAGAGTTATTGCGTAGGGAAATGTACACAGACAGACAGACAGACACACAGACAGACAGACAGACAGACAGACACGTTCACTTTTATAGATATATAGATTGCTTATTGTTAATAGACATCTACCATCCAAGTGTAAATAAGAATAAGCCTATCTCTCTTTCTTTCTCGCCTGCTCTCTCTCTCTCTCTTTCTCTCTCTCTCTCTCTCTCACACACATATATACTCTCTCTCTCTCTTTCTCTCTCTCTATTTCGCTCCTTTCTTCTCTCTCTCTTTCTCTCTCTCTCTCTATGTCGCTCCTCTTCTCTCTCTCTCTCTCTCTCTCTCTCTCTCTCTATATATATATATATATATATATATATATATATATATATAAAATTTCAAGTGTTTAGACCCAAAATTGTCGGAGGAGTTCGGTAGAGTTCTCAAAGGTCAAATTGTTGAACTTTGACCCCTTAATGGCCAAATTTCTGGTCGAAAACTGATCACATCGATTTTCCCAAATCTCAGTACCCTGTATATCAAATTTCGAGTCTGTAGAATAAAAGTTGACAGAGTTATTGCGTAGGGAAATGTGCGCACACACACACACACACACTCTTTCACTTTTATATATATACTAGCATGGGTGCCCGGCGTTGCCCGGGTGTTTAGAGGTGTATGCTGAGCAAAAAAAACGGTCAATTTTATTAACTTTCACCCCTATTATAACCCCTTAAAATTTATTGTTTAGTGCTCAAATTGAGTTATTAAGTTAGAGCCATGGCTAAGGAATGTATATCTAAAATTTCACGTGTTTAGACCAAAAATTGGCGGAGGAGTTTGGTAGAGTTCTCAAAGGTCAAATCGTTGAACTTAGACTCCTTAATCCCCAAATTTCTGTCCGAAAATGAATCACATCGATTTTCCCAAATCTCAGTATCCTGTATATCAAATTTCGAATCTGTAGGCTTAAAATTGACAGAGTTATTGCGTAGGGAAATGTACACAGACACACAGACACACATGCATAGACATTTTCACTTATATATATATACTAGCAGGGGTGCCCGGCGTTGCTCGGGTGTTTGGAGGTGTATGCTGTGCAAAAAAAGCAAAAATCAAAAAAAATGGTTAATTTTTTAAAACTTTGACCCCTATTATGACCCCTTAAAATTTATAGTTTCGGGCTCAAATCACTTTATTAAGTTAGATCCAGGTTCAAGGAACCTATATCTAAAATTTCAAGTGTCTAGACCCAAAATTGTCGGAGGAGTTTGGTAGAGTTCTTAAAGGCCAAATCGTTGAAATTTGACCCCTTAACAGCCAAATTTCTGGCTGACACCCGTCACATCGATTTTCCCAAAACTCAGTACCCGGTATTTCAAATTTCGAGTCTATAGACTAAAAATTGAAAGAGTTATTGCGTAGGGAAATGTACACAGACAGACAGACACACAGACACACAGACAGACAGACAGACAGACAGACACGTTCACTTTTATAGATATAGAGATTTTTATATATATATATATATATATATATATATATATATCGCTACTCTTCTCTCTCTCTCTCTCTCTCTCTCTCTCTCTCTCTCTCTCTCTCTCTCTCTCTCTCTCTCTGTTACTCTTTGTAAACTGAGAGAACTGTTCGAGATTGCTTTACCAGATTTAAACATGGTAATTTTTTACCTTAATGATGATTCACGTTCCGGAAAACAAATTAAGATATATATATATATATATATATATATATATATATATATATATATATATATATATATATATATATATATATATATACTAGCAGAGTGACCCGGCGTTTCCCGGCATTTCACATTCCCATATTTTTATTGTCATCGAAATCGGTGAAATTGATCATTTTTTCAATCAGATCAATTGATTACCTACTCTAGTTGGGGACCCATCGCGGTGCACCGGGAGGAAGCTTCACCTGCCCCCCCCCTCAGTGACGTAGTCATTTAAGTCTACATTGCACTTTAGAGAACCTACTGTTTTATTATTATTATTATTATTATTATTATTATTATTATTATTATTATTATTATTATTATTAATATTGTTAATATTATTATTATTAATATTATTATTATTATTGTTATTATTATTATTATTATTATTATTATTGTTATTATTATTATTGTTATTATTATTATTATTATTATTGTTATTATTATTATTATTATTATTATTATTATTAATATTGTTAATATTATTATTATTAATATTATTATTATTATTATTGTTATTATTATTATTATTATTATTGTTATTATTATTATTATTATTATTATTAATATTGTTAATATTATTATTATTAATATTATTATTATTATTGTTATTATTATTATTATTATTATTGTTATTATTATTATTGTTATTATTATTATTATTATTGTTGTTATTATTATTATTATTATTATTATTGTTATTATTATTATTATTATTAATATTATTATTATTATTATTCATATTGTTATTATTATTATTATTATTATTATTGTTATTATTATTATTATTATTGTTATTATTGTTATTATTATTATTATTATTATTATCATCATCATCATCATCATCAACTCAGGAATGTGAGAGAGAGAAGGAGAATGAGAAGTGGAGCAATTATTCTCCATTGGCCTTGGAGATAAGGCGTATACGCAGGGTTAAAACGCAAATAATCCCGGTCGTAGTGGGTACATTAGGAGTAGTATCAAGTCGTCTGGAAGGACAATTGAAAAAAACCCTACAAATCCCCGATGTTTTAGGCCGCCTTCAAACCTCTGCAATTATAGGTACCACCAACATTCTTAGGAAAACCCTTGATCTTTGAAGCTCCTGGTTTGAAGCCGGGATTAAGGGAAATCCTCTGGAAATGAATTCCATCCCTTCCCAGAGAGACGTTCATAAGCGAAATCAGAATTATTATCATATAATAGCTTAAAGTCTAAAATGCAAAAGTCAATTATCATGGTTTTATTATGCTTTCATTTCGAGCGCACCCCTGTTATATCAAAGAACCTACTGCTGATTTTATATCTCCGGCATTTCGACTTGTGCGGTAATAAAAACTTCTAGAAAACACTTGTGATGTTAGGCTGTGTAAGGTGTTAACTTTGGTCTAAATCGCATGTTCCTTCTTTCATCAGATTATTTCGATTATCGATTGTTGATATCGAAGATAGTCTGATACAAAACCTATCTAAGAACACTGCCAGATACGTAAAATACGTTTGTATGAAATTCCAGCCGTTTTCGAGTCCATAGGGAATTAACTTACATCACATGCACAGAGACGAAGTTGCTTTTATATAAAACGGATTTATAGTTCAAACGCAATAGCTATCGCAACAGTCATTGATCTCTCTTACGAGATAGCAACCTTTTGTGATTATGGCAAGATACAGTACCTATTGCCAGAAGATCGGTACTTGGTTAATTTGATCTTTTTTACGACGTATCAACTCTGCTAGAATTTTTTTTTTTTGTGTGGCAAAACACAACAGCTATTGAAAAGGAGACATTGATTGGTTAACTTAATCCCTCTTATCAACGCTTTCGAGATTATGTAATGCTAGAACACAATTATTATATTTATTGATATGTTTTTCTTTATTTCTCTTATGACATACTAGCCTGGGTGCCCGGCGTAGCCCGGCGTTGCCTAGCGTTGACCGGATTTTTGGAAGTGTGTGTTGAAAAAAAAAAGTAGTTGTATGCAGGCAGGTTCGAACCCGTACCGCGAAGGAACAACAGAACGTGGGGAAAAAAATGTGGCATCTTTGCTGTTGCGCCCATCGCAACAACGGAAGTGGTGTTTTTTTTTTGTTTTTTTTACACAGTGATCACCACTTATCAAGGCCCGGAAGCCACTCAGGGATAAGGGTTATTGCATGTACATTACGTTAGTGTGGAGATTTGATGAAGTGTTTACTTAAGGGGGCGGTTCACTAGGAATTTGTTAACATTGGACTTGAAGATATCCAAGTTGTTGTCCGGTGGGAAGCAGGCAGACGGAACAGAGTTCCACAGGCGTGCAGTTCTAAGAAAGAAGCTTTGTTCATGGAATCCACGTTTTGATTTAGGCACAGATATAGAGTGGGGGAAATTTTTCACAGTGGATTCAGCTAGACGGGTGTTTTTCGTGAAAGATTAGCGAGGGGGGACCAGAGATTGGAGTTCAGACGAGCACCTGCCATGGAAATAACGATAAAACAAGGATAGGCTCGCAACGTCTCTTCTGTGGGAGAGAGGTTGCAGGGTAGAGAAAAGGGCATCCCCCACTAAGCCACGAAGTCTATTTTGTACTCTGTCAAGGCAGGATAGGCTGTTTTTAGCAGCTCCTGCCCAGATATGGCAACAGTATTCCATCCTTAGACGTACTTGGCTTTTATATAGATAGAGAATTGCATCAGTAGTGAGATATCTTCTGGAGCGGTAGAAGTATCCCACCATCTTTCCAGCGACCCTGGCAACAGACTTGATGTACGTGTTCCATTTCAGATCAGGAGTAAAGGTCAAACCCAGAAGCTTGTCAAAACACGGGGCCTCACCCAGACGAGAGCCATCCATCACAATTGATGCCAGATGGGGATCAGAGCGTTGATGATGTAAGGATAGAAGTTTGGTTTTGGATGCATTAAAGGTAACCAGCCACGTCTTCCCCCACTGAACCACGCTCTCGAGATCAGAAGAGGGAGAATCAGAGAGAACTTTGTCATTTACAGCCTTTGATATGTTGCCGTAGATGGTCGTGTCATCAGCATAGATGTCAACGAATGATTTAAGTATGTGTTTAGGGAGGTCATTGATGTAGATCAGGAAGGGAGTTGGGCCCAAGATTGACCCCTGAGGGACTCCAGCATTTATATTGCAGGCCTCCGATTTTTGTCCATCTACCACTACTCTTATGAGCCTATTGGAGAGAAATGATTTAATGATTGAGAAAACATTTCCAGTTATACCGTAGCTGGAAATCTTGTGAAGTAGACCCTTATGCCATACCTTGTCGAAGGCCTTTGATATGTCAAGAGCAATTGCCCTAGAAAGGAAGCCTTTGTCAAGAGCTTCACTAATCCTGTGGGATATAACCGTCAGCACATCTGCGGTAGATCTTGCAGAGCGGAAACCATATTGTGTGTCACTAAGAAGGTTATTCCTGCTGAGGTGGTTGACTATTTCTCTATTTAATATGGATTCCAGCAACTTACTCATGACACACAGAAGACTTATTAGTCTGTACTGAGAGGGAGACGACTTATCACCTGAATTCTTAAATACAGGGCAAACTGATGAGGTCTTCCAGGGAGTCGGAAAGCACTTCTCCTTAAGGCAGCGCTTAAATAGTTTCGTAAGTATGGGAGCAAGTTCTGGTTGAAGCTTTTTTAACACTATAATTGGGATCCCATCAGGGCCAGTTGCTCTACTGGAATATAGGTTCTTGATTAGCTTGGCGACCTCATGCACGGATATTTGTATGTTACCTAGCTTGTTCTGTGTTATAGGAGGAAATATGGGGAGTTGATGGCCTTCGTCGCATAGGGTAGAATTAGCTGCAAAGTTCTTTGCAAATAGTTTGGCCTTGTCTGATGCTGACGAGATGACCTCTGGTCCATTGATAATTGTTGGGATAGAACGCACACTTCTGTTCAGGATCCTATGTAAGTGGTGTACGTCAAAATGAAGGCTAGTCAATCGAAAAGACGACTTTTGAAAATATCAGCGAAAAAAACAACCCTTCCTGCAGACAAGTATCCAACTTAGACATGATGACTGCAACGTCTTATCGGACGTGTGCCACTCCCTCAGACATTTAAAATCAATGAGTCCAAATGTCTGAGGGAGTATCTTTACAAATATGATGTTACAGAGTCTTAGCTTTGTACGACAGCTAAGTCTCTCTCTCGGTTCAAAATGTTGAAATTCAGCAACAAGCAAGAGCAAGATAGCCAGCAACAAATCAAACTGCAGACCAGCTTAATGCGGGTATTGGTCTTCCGCTTTATGGTTTTTTAAATCAGAGATTTGCTTCTCCTAGAAAGGTTGCCTTCACCACGGCTTACACGAGCCCTCTCTACCCCAATACACATATACACACACACAAATATACACGGTGCTAGTTGGCCGTTGACCCAGAAAAAGAGTTCATTCGCCCTTTGTAAGGCCTTGTTTTTAATCCTTCAGGGAGACTAGCCACCCTCCTCACCAAACAAGTCTGGTGGGGGAACCAGTTTAGTCGCCGGTGACCCGACCATGAGGCAGGTAGTACTGGGTTACATGGTACCAGTAGCATATGACATGACCTGACATACATACATACATACGTATGAAAGTTTTAGACATACATATATATATATATTTATATACCACCATTT
Source organism: Euprymna scolopes (assembly GCF_053919585.1). Taxonomy (NCBI): domain Eukaryota; kingdom Metazoa; phylum Mollusca; class Cephalopoda; order Sepiida; family Sepiolidae; genus Euprymna; species Euprymna scolopes. The sequence continues at coordinate 102,804,570 of NC_136527.1, read as the reverse complement.
TTGACAAATTTATAAGTTCCAAATCTCCACGACTATTGATCAAAATTCTACAAATGAAGGTTCGTTGGTAGACTAATAACCTGCATGGTGTAGTGGCCTGTGCGACATACGTCCGAAGGGCTGAGCTTCAAAACGATACCGATCACGTGAAGATCCGTCGCATCAGTCGAAAGTGTTAGGCATACATATATACATACATACATTTTAGACATACACACATACAGACATAGTTTTATACATACATACATTTTCGACATACATACATAAGTATGAAAGTTTAAGATATACATATATACATACATAGTTTTAGACATACATACGTACAAACGTATGAAAGTTATAGGCATACATAAATACATACATACATATACATTTTAGACATATATACATACATAGTTTTAGGCATATATACATACACACATACATGTATATATATATACATTTTAGACACACATACATACAGAGATACATAGTTTTAGGCATACATACCTACGTATGAAAGTTTTAGACATACATACATACATACATGCATACATACATACATGCATGCATTTAAACAGATAGATAGGATTCACGTAACAGATAAATCCTTTGGAGGGAAAGTAGGAAGAAAGGAAGGGACGGGGCAGCTAAAGATGGGGAGAATTAAAAGAAAGGAAGGTTAGAAGGACAGATGAAGGAGAGGGGGGGAGAAAGGAAGGGGGGATGACGGGGGCAAGTGATGGAGGGAAGTGAAGAAGGAAAGAGTGAATAAAGAGTGGAATAAAAAAGAAAAGAAAGACATTTAAACTAAAAATAAGGGAAGGAAGAGGAAGAAAAAGACGCCGGGAAGAAAAAAAGGAAGAGAAACGATAATCAGAGAAAGAAAGAAAAAGAGAAAGAAAGGAGGGGAGGTGGTAGGAGAGGTAGAAAAAGAGACATAAGAATATGATAAGGTAAGAAGGGGGTATTTAAATATTAAAAAAAAAACGAGTGGAGGAGATGGGGGGGAGTCAGAGAAACGGGAAGAAAGGGAAACTAGAGGTCCAGAAAAACGGAAAGAAAGAAAAAGAAAGAAAGACGAGGAGAAAGAAAGAGGGAGAAAGAGAGAAAAAAAAAGAAAGAAAGAAAAAGGAAAGAAAGAACAGGAAGAACGAAAAGAAAGAAGGTGACTATATCAGGAAGGTGGAAGAGAGTGTGGAATGAGGTAGCTCGATCGTTACAAAAATACATACTCAAAAAGTATATAAAGTACGTATAATAATAATAATAATAATAATAATAAGAAGAAGAAGAAGAAGAACAAGAAGATGAAGAAAAGGAAGAAGAAGAAAAAGAAGAAACAAACAAACAAAAAAAAGCAAGAGAAAAGAAAAGAGAAAAAAATATGAAAAACGCTTATATAAGAAAAATACAGATTAAAAAACAAAAAAAAACAAGTGATGCGGTCCGTGGCGGGGTCCATATAAGGTGTAGGCGCCGAACGCTGGTAACACAAGATAAGATAGATGCTGCAAACAAACGCCAGTCTCACACAGCTCCACGGCCACCACCACCACCACCACCACCACCACCTTTCGAGCAAAAGAACCCAGGTAAGCCCACCCCGTTTAACCCCGCCCCAGATACCCGACAAAACTTTACCTGACAGAATAAATCGCACGCATTTACTCAGTCATCGACACAGCGTGTAACCCGGGACCCTTTCCCCTCACCTCACAGATGATCTCTCCCTACTCCCCATCATCTGTACACCATGCCAGGTTGGTGGAAGCAGATGAGGGGTGGGGGTGGGCACATAAAAGCTACTCTCTTCACCCATAATATACTATCTCATATATTCGCCCAGATGCCAAAAAAAATACGTCTATATATTTCTACAGAAGTTATGTGAACACACGCACACACACACACACACACACACACACACACACACACACACACACATATATATATATATATATATATATATATATATATATATATATATATATATGTATAAACTTCTTTATCCAATTTAAAAAAAAAGCATTAGAAACCTATAAAAGAGGTATAGAAAATTTTAATTATCCGACAAGAAGTACAAACAAGCAAGAAACATCTTATTCCATGGAGTTTCGAAGAATGCAATTGTTCTCATCAGAGGGAAAGAGGTTTGCAAAATATACAATAAATTTTGCAAGTTAATGCATTAATGGAAACAAACAACATGAAATTAATTATACTTGCAACAAAAAAGTTATTTAATAGTTAGTGGCAGTTTGTAAGGATTCAAAGAGATTAAGAAACAGGAAAAAAGGAGAAAAAAGATATGGTAAAAATCCAGTGAGAAACACGGCCAAATCCAGAACAGGATAAATCCGGAGTGAGTCCCTTGAAAATCCATTAGTAATCCATAAAAAAAAACAGAATTATAAATGTCCAGAGTATGCGATGATTCCGATATTTTTCCCGATTTCGATACAATTATTTCCTAAAGAGTTCAGTTTTTATTTAAAGAGTTGTTTTTGCTGTTGGGGAAGAATTATCGCAAAAACCGACATAAACTGTGTATATAAATATACGAAAATGCACTCCTGTGCGTGACTTATACATTTTAGTTTTTACTAGTAGTTTAAAATAAATGAATATGTACCATTATTATTAATACAAGTCGTGGAAAATTAGGTTCTTAAACAAAAAACGAAGAAAAAAAAACGAGTAAAAGAATTGTTTTAGGCAGCGGAAATAGGCACACATTTTTTTTTCGATTTCGATACCGATTCTCACACCCCAAAAAACTCTGATTTTTTCGATTCCCGATTCCGATTCAAACTAATCGCTCAATCACTAATAAGGGTGTTTGTGCGTAAAGTAAGGTATGAAATTATATCAGATATTTTATAATTCATATGCAAAACTAGGCAAAAAAATGACTATAATTGAAACATTTTATGGATGTGAGAGAAAACTGGACATATATACTAGCAAAAGTACCCGTCGTTGACTGGGTTCCAAAACAGCCTACAGAAAATGGACTCTGATTTATGAAAGTATGATAGGTTATGAAAAGGAAGGGTTGTAAAGAGATAGCTTCGAATTTGGGGGTATCAAAACCCAAGCAAAATATGATGAAAGCAAAAATAAAATAGATAAACCCGATAATTATATGTATATGTATATATATATATATGTATGTATATGTATATCTATATGTGTGTGTATATATGTGTATATATATGTATATATATATATGTATATGTATATGCATATATGTATATGTATATGTGTATATGTATATGTATATATATATATGTATATGTATATGTATAATTGCATTCTTCGAAACGCCTGGTCCACATAGTATGGAAATAAAAAAAATTAAAAGAAAATATATATATTTTTAATTTTTACATTTTTTATTTTTGACCAGGCGCGTAAGCAGACCCCACAATTTTAACGAATCATCATTATGCCAGATCAAACATACCAATTCCTGTGTCTCGATACATCTATCATTATATGTAATCATTTTTTTTTTTAAATAATCAACCATATAGGAGCCTATTCGTGACCAGACACACACAGACGTTCAGCTTTATATATATATATATATATATATATATATATATATATATATATATGAATGGAAATGTATAAAAAAGAATACGAAAAGTATAAAAGCTTATAGCTTTTCTTTATTCGTTTTTTATTGGTTACGTGCAGGAATACAAAATAATATTATAAAAAAAAATTTAAAAACTTTTTTTACAACTGCATAATTTTTGACCGATCCTTCAGTCTTCATCGGTGTAGTGAAAGTATGAGCGTACACGGGGAAAAGGGGAATGGAAAAGGAAGGAGGAGAAGGAGGAGAAGAAGGTATAGCCAATGAGAAGGTGGCACGTCAGTTTTAAATATATACACATATAAGTACGCACATACACACATGAACACAGTACATATACACATATAAACGAAAAAATTAGAAATTAAACAGTAAATAAAAATGAAGAAACGCGCCTTTAACTGTCCAATCTTTTGAATTCTAACGATATTATTTATTCCAAGAGAGAATAAGAATTCAAATGATATAAGACGGTATGAGGAGAAACGCTGTGAATTCATTTGTAAATCAACGGCTATTTCTCGTTCGAAAAAGAACGAAAACATCGTTTCCAAATTGAACCGTTTAAAGACAGAAAGGAAACGCTACTTTTTATTAATTTATATATTAATATGTACATGCACATACGTATACAAACAAATACTCACATGTACAAATATATACATATATATGCATATATACACACATAAATGTATGTATATATACACATATACATATACTAACAAATGCACATGCACATACATAAATGTTTGCGCATATATTTACACGTAGAGACAGCTATACATATATACACAATATATACATATATATGCATATATATATATATATATATATATACTCATCCATATACAGTACTGTTTCGCTGTTTCACATCTCATCAGAGCGGCTAGACAAGCAACTACCTCAAGCCAGGATCGAAATTCCATCCCCCAAACGACAGTCGGAGCTTTTAACCGCTGCGCTATACGGCTGCTGCTATGCGGGCAGTGAATTAACAATGTTTTTACATTGTCCAAATACCTAAGCTCAATTTGTTTACACAAAGAGCATCGCTTCATATGCTAATGGTAATTTGTATATCATTTCCCAAATGCTCAACCTAGGATAGGGAGCATTATATATATATATATGTGTGTGTGTGTGTGTGTGTGTGTGTGTCATGTATATATATATATATACATATATATATATACATATATATATACATATATATATATATCCGTAGAAATACATTTTCTTATATTATATACTAATCCATATTTAAGAAGCTCAATGTAATTACAGAGCAATATAGAGAATAAGAGACAAAAAGTTATATTCCAAAATTCATGATGTTGATCATCTTATAATTTATTTCTTTAATTCAGTTGACTCATACAATTCTTAACAGCATCTGTTTCATAGCGAAAAATCAATCACTTAATTATTATATCAATTAGTGAATCTATTTTGCCCTTAACTCATCAGAAGAAATAGCAACAATCAATTCATTAAAAGGAAATAAAGTGCGTTTTGACATGATTAAAACCCGAAAAATTTTAAAGAGAAGCTGCAAATACCTTATAATATGTTTCCATTGCGCCATTTTGAACTTTAGAAATAAAGTCACTAAACCCAACTATTCGTACTAACATGTTCTATTAATTTATGAATATTCTGCCAAAATGTTAGAATTAATAATTCGTACATTTATTAATTCTAATTTATGCATGCATACTTATGAAAGTAATATCAATAAATTATAAACTACTAGACTACCCGGAACCCGTTGGGTCAGTATTGTATATTAGCTTAGGAATTAATGTATGAACGTGACACTTGTGACGTAAAGAAAAATATACTTTTGTTATATAACAGAAATATTTCTATGAAAGTATATCATCAAAAAAAAGAATATAGATAGATTTCTATGAGTCGTTCTGTTTATAATTGTTTATTTTTGAAAAAAATACATA
>NC_136527.1:102734029-102794029 GCF_053919585.1 Euprymna scolopes | reverse complement strand
GATCTCATTTGGGTTGCGAATACGAAATATGATTTTGAATATTTGGTCAGGGTTGACTTCTAGCGAAAAGTATCCTCATGCCAGGTTGTCCTGACAAACCCCTGTACAGAGAGGCCATTAGACACTCGAGGATAGTGTCTAGTAGGCATTCAAGTTGTGTGTGCGAATAGATATATATATATATATATATATATATTGTGTACAGAAAGTTGTTAGTTGAGACAGGTCATTGGTACCGTCGAATATTGGCTGAAGAGAGCTTGATAAGGATACCTTAAACGGGCCTTATTATCGGGCTTGAAACCGACGGTACCAATGACCTGTCTCAACTAACAACTTTCTGTACACAAAATATAAGTACGCTCTTAAAATTTGGATTTTCCTTTTAATTGAGCACTCTGCTGGAATTCTTTTTCCAAAAAAACTAATCATATATATATATATATATAGAGAGAGAGAGAGAGAGAGAGAGAGAGAAAGAGAGAGATAGAGAGAGAGACACACACACACAGATAGAAGGACAGAGAGACAAAGAGAGGCAGAGATGTTATATAGTTGGCCGTGCAGTTATTTGTTTATCCGTTTCAACCTCTAAAAATCTATCTATCTATCTATCTATCTACCTATCTATCCATCTATCTATCTATCTATTCATCAATCTATCCATCTATCTATCTATCTATACCTCTATCTTTATATCTATCTATCCATATTTCCATCTATCTGTCTATCTATCTATTCATCTATCTATCTATCTATCTTTCTATCTATTTATTTATTTATCTATCTATCTATATTTCCATATATCCATCTTTCTATCTATCTATTTATCTATTTATCTTCCATCTATCTATCCATCCATCTATCTTTCTATCTATCTACCTAAATATCTGTCTATCTATCCATCTATCTATCTTTCTATCTATCTATCTATCTATTCGTCTGTCTATCTATCTATCTATCTGTTTATCTTTCTATCTATCTATCAATCTATCTATATTTCCATCTATCTGTCTATCTATTCATCTATCTATCCATCTATCTATCTTTCTATCTATCTTTCTATCTCTCTGTCTATCTTTCTATTTATTTATCTATATCTATCTATCTATCTATCTATAGTTTAGTGGAAACAGCGATTGGAATCACCATTTTGACAGAGACAGAGCGCGAGAGAGAGAAAGGGAGATTACAGTTACATAATCCATTTCGTTGTAGGATAAATTGGTTAAAACGTTCTTATTTTTTAAAACGACGATGTTTGCAACAAATGTTCTTTAGTCAGGGGAGGAAGGAGTAGAGGCTTGTTCTTTGGGGATAGGGAGGGCAACGAACTGCCAGAAAGAAAAATAAGCGAACGAAGATACCAAGGGTTACGATGGCGGCGTATAAATGTGGTACGATGGGCTGGTGGGCGGTTTTGCAACGGATGGCATGCGTTATCTGTTCACCCGCCGCCTAGTTACCTCTACGATGCTGAACGTACTTTTTTTTTTGATAAAATATGTAACATACTATAATAGGGATACGGTGTCCGTCTTTGAATTTGTTATATATATTTAATATATAAAAGGCTATATATCTGTCTTTCTCCGTATTTTCAAACTCTAAGTACTCTGAAACTAAAAGTCGTAGTGCAGCGTTCGAGGCATCAAATGATTGGATTTTTAATGGGTCATTTTTAATGGGTCATTTTTTATGGGTCTTTTTTAATGGGTCATTTTTAATGGGTCATTTTTAATGGGTCATTTTTTATGGGTCTTAAGACGGTTGAAATAGGTTTTAAATGCGTCAAAATTGAAAACAAAATCGTTACTTAGTTTGCACATCCATCTAAGTTTATTTATATACTAGCAGTTCCGCCCGGCTTTGCTCGGGCCCTATGTACTGTTTATAACTATGTGCATATATATATATATATATATATATATATATATATATATATAGGCATCACCACTTATCAAGGCCAAGAGGTCACTCGAGGATAAGGGTCAAAGAGTGTATAGTAGAAATTGGACAATATATATATATATTAATATTTTATAACTTTATGTGCATCTATATATATATATATATATATATATATATATATATATATATATATATATATGAAATCTATTTATACAAACATTAATGGCTACATATGTGCATACATGTTTCTGTAATCACCCACGTTGGGGGATTACGTCTTCAGGCTAAGAATTACCGTCGAAACTAACGCGGGTGATTACAGAAACATGTATGCACATATGTAGCCATTAATGTTTGTATAAATAAATTTAATATACCTGCTCTGTTCACTCATTGAGCACTCTTTTGGTAGACACATGTTGTTTCATTGGATGTACTTCTAGGAAACTAAACTCTACTGGCTATATATATATATATATATATATATATATATATATATATATATATATATATATATATAGGTATCACCACTTATCAAGGCCAAGAATGTATAGTAGAAATTGGACAATATATATATAGATAGATAGATAGATAGATATACATATATTTATAGTCTATAACTTTATGTGCATATATATATATAGGTATCACCACTTATAAAGGCCAAGAGGCCACTCGAGGATAAGGGTCAAATAGTGTTTAGTAGAAACTGGACAATATATATATGTGTGTGTGTAAAATAAAATGCTCTTATATATATATATATATATATATATATATATATATATATATATATATATATATATATATATACAGAGTGTTTATAAAGTCCGTGTGCAATTTTAAAATGAATTTTTTCCAAAATCAAATCCTTGTTTACATGGTATTTCTATTGCAATCACAAATAAAATTATAAATATTTTAAGGCGCGCACAGACTTTACGGACACCCTATATATATATATATATATATATATATATATATATATATATATATATATATATATATATATATATATATATATATGAACAAATGATTAATAAAATATGTTAAAAAAACATCTTGAAAAAGAGTTAAAAACATATTTAATTCTAAAAAAGGAAGCACAAGATAAGTGGATAGTCCTTAATCCACGGAGTTTCGAAGAAATACTCTCCTTCTCATCAGAAGGCAGGAATTAGCAAAATGCAGGATCGGATTTTGCATATAAAAGTGTTTAATGTGACTACAAGTAAGTCAAAGATCTTACTTGGTTAAAAAAAAGGGGGTGAGGTAAGGGGAACAGGAGGCAAAAGAAAAATAATAAAAAGATTTCACATGAATGGATAGTCCGGTGAAGGGTAAAATCTTTTTATTATTGATATTTTGTATATAGGGTATTTATACACGTGGACAACTTTATCATCTGTTTTCATCCGAGAAAATGGATGCTAAGGAGTCAAAATTGAAAAATCAGTGCATGGGTGGTGGGGGGGGGTCTTCGGATTGTTTTCAAATGTTTGCGCGGTGGTGAAATTTAGCAGCTTCTTTTTATTAAGTATAAAATGGTTTGAAAACAATTCTTATAGATAATGTACAAGCTGGTCTGATGGTTATCGTATTTGACTCATTGTCTTTAAGTTTCGATCTCAACTCGAATATTCTTTTTACTTACAAGATTGTCAGTAATTTCCCCCATTCTTTATCTGTGCCTAAATCAAAACGTAGATTCCATGAACAAAGCTTCTTTCTTAGAAGTGCACATTTTTCTTCTCTGATGAGAAGGAAAGTATTTCTTCGAAACTCCGCGGATTAAGGACTATCCACTTATTAAGTGTTTCCTTTTCAGATTAAATATGTTTTTAACTCTTTTTCAAAGTGTTTTTAACATGTTTTATTAACTATTAGGGTAGGAATTAGCAAAATTCGGGATCGTATTTTGCATACAAAAGTATTTGATGAAACTGCAAGCAAGTCAAAGATCTTACTTGATAACAAAAAGTTATTTCACGTGATGTCTGGTGAAAGGTAAAATATCCAATGACGCTAAAATCCAAAAATGCAAATCCATTTTTTTTTTGCATAATGAACATTTAAATTAAAATGCTTAAAATTCAACGCTATTTCACACGGTTAATAGTAGCCGAATGGATACGGCCTCCGCTAATCGAGCCAGAGATGTCTCATGTCGCGGGGTTCGAATCGTTCGACTGGTAGTAATCGTGACAACACCCTGCACTGAAGAATCCCGAAAGGATGAAACACTAGTGTCTGTAGGTATTTAATTATTATAGTAAAAAAAATAATTATTTATATATATATATATATATATATATATATATATATATATATATATATATATATATGTGGTGTACGAAAGTATTTGATGAAACTGCAAGTAAGTCAAAGATCTTACTTGATAACAAAAAGTGAAGCAGGGGGAATTGTGGGAAGAAAAAAGTGAGTCTGGTGAAAGGTAAAGTATCCAATAACGGTAAAATCCAAAAATCTAAATCCATTTATTTTGCATGTATATATATATATATATATATATATATATATATATATATATATATATATATAGTAATTTATAAAATATATATGGCGATTAAGCTACACTGAATATTCCGCGTTTCATCCACTCTAGGACTCTTCAGGCTTATGAATATTCAGTGTAGCTTAATCGCCCTATATATTTTATAAATTACTATATATATATATATATATATATATATATATATATATATATATATATATATATATATATATATATATATATATATATATATATATATATAGTAATTTATAAAATATATATGGCGATTAAGCTACACTGAATATTCCGCGTTTCATCCACTCTAGGACTCTTCAGGCTTATGAATATTCAGTGTAGCTTAATCGCCATATATATTTTATAAATTACTAGCTCTACCTACGTATTGAGCACTTTTGTAGTAAATACTTAAAGTTTACGCATAAATCTATACTTTCGTATATTAATTTATGTGAGTAAATTAAGTAGTTGTATAAATTAAGTAGTTGTATATATATACATATATATATATATATATATATATGTATATATATATATATGTATATATATGGTGTTTCTACACTTTACTGCCGAAATTGGAGGCGCCATTTTATTTCACGCACCTGCTGTCCAAATGTAAGGGAGAAACCATTATTTTAAACTATGGCCGAGGCATGAAATAAATAACAAAAAAATTAAAGTGGAGAACGATTGCTTCCGGAAAGAAAAGAATAAATTAACCTAAAATTAACATTTATTACTTCTAGAAACCGACATTACTGGAGAAAATGAATCGTGATTACTCAAGAAGACATCTATTTCTTTTTTTTTACAGATGATAGACTTTCTGCAGGTTCTCAAATTGTTGCTTTAATTCAAAAACATGTTTACAACTATTTGTTTGAAAAAAAAAGCAAAACAAAAAACAAACAAAAAAAACAAACAACAACAACAACAAAATTATATTACAAAAATCCAATGTTGCTTTCATTACAAAATTATTTTCTTACGCAAACTTTTCAATAAATGTTTTTGCAATTATATTTCCATTCCCAGTTTACAAAAAAAAAATTAAAAAAACAACGCACTTCTCCGTTAAAAAACGAAAAAAAAAAACAATCATTTATATTAATTTGTTGTTGACCCTTCAAACTTGCTTTAATTCAAAAACATGTTTAAAATTATTTACTTGTTAAAAAAAAAAACTATTTTATAAAAATCCAATGTTGCTTCATTCCAAAATTGTTTTATTAAAATTATATTTTCTTACGCAAACTTTTCAATAAATGTTTTTACAATTATATTTTGATAAATTTTTAGGCAATAAATGTTTTGGTTTTCATTTCCCATTTTCATTAATTAAATCGAAACAATTTCGGAAATGTGTTCTCTTTCACTTTTTTTATTTACTTTTTGTCATAGTTCTTTCCGGAATTTTTTTTTTAATTTCATGCTTCGGCGATAGTTTAAAATAATGGAGTCTCCCTTGCATTTGGACAGCAGGTGCGTGAAATAAAATAGTGTCCCCAATTTCGTAAATTGTTAGATGAAAGTACAGGAAAAAATTTAGGGTTTTTTTTCAAGAAAACTTAATATTTTTATTTTATGTTATTTTATTTTTACGACTGTTCATTGCCGGTGGAAAAACTTTCTCGAAATACGGATATTTCCTTAGGAATCTTTTACTTCGGTCGACTGTTGAACGGCCATCGACGGCAAAGAGGGAGGAGATAAGGTTTCGCATATTTTTAAGGGTAGCCGTTTCGGACACTCAAAAATAAATTATTTTTACTATTGTAAGAATCTCGCCTTGTGGAGAGAGTATCACGTACTTCTTTTTTGGGCGTTTACATGTTTTAATCTGTTCTTTTATTTTTGAAATTGTTGTGTGGGTGAGTGGGTGTGTGGGGTGGGGTATCGATGTTACCTACGTTAAAAATGATTAATATCCTTAGTATAGTAGGTGTGTGCAAAACGGAATTTTATGTCGACCTGGGCAACGCCGGGTACCCATGCTAGTATATATATATATATATATATATATATATATATATATATATATATATATATATATATGGTAAAACTGGTATTAGCAAAAACCCGAAAGAAGTGCTCAATACTATTGCAGAGTAAATATGTGTTTTATTACAGTTTTATCTGTTTGGCTACATATGAAACATATAGCCAAACACGGTAAAACGGTAATAACACACACACACACACACACACACACACACACACACACACACACACACATATATATATATATATATATATATATATATATATTAGTGCTGGTGCGATTCCAATATTTTTCCTGATTCCGATACAATTACCGATTCCGTGCCAAATTCCCGATTCCGATACAATCGCCGATTCCGATTTCGATTCTTTATAAATCTCTAAATTTTTAATTATTAAGTAGTTATTTTCCCCCAATTTCTGTAGAAAATACTAAACGTAAAAAAATACACTTGTGGTGGATGATATATTGATTTTATCTTTACGATTTTATCATTTATTGGCAGCAATGGAAGATTTTGGTTTAAAACAAAATCAAATAAAAAAGACAATTAAAAGAATCGTTTTTGGCATCGGAAAATAGGCATCAATTTTTCCGATTCCGATTAATCGTCACAACACTAATGTATATATATATAGTAAAAACTTCAAAGACCACACACACACACACACACACACACACACACACACATATATATATATATATATATATATATATATATATATGTGTGTGTGTGTATGGTCTTTGAAGTTTTTACCCTTTAAAACTATACAAAAAAATATTTTTTATCATTCGTTAGAAAACCATTTATATATATTTATATATAAGTAAAATATATATTATATATTATATATTATATATTATATTATATATAAGTAAAATAAAAATACCAGCGATGGTTGACGTTATGTTGTTATGAAAAAAGAAAAACCGAATGAATTTATGAAGTGATCAACGTTTCGTCCCTATTGCAGAGGACATCTTCAGGATATTAAAAGGAAAAATGCAAAAAAAAAACGATCATAGACCATACGAAAATGAAAAGGAAACAGTGTTAGAATCCTAAGACTTTACGAATACAGAAGAGATATAAGGAAAGGTAACGCCGTAAATGCAATCTTTTGCCATTGTGTGGAACACGATCATTCATTAAATTTAGATCATGCGAAAATTATAAAATACGTTATAGATAGAGCTAAAAGAAGACTTTTAGAGTCAGCACTAATATTAAACACTAATACTATTATGCAAAGAAAGGCTTCTAGAATTTAGCCCCTAGTATAGGGAAAATAATAATCAAAGAACAAAATATAAAAACAGATCTTGGTTTACCGTTTTTCCTTAATCCTTAAATAATTTAAACAAAATGAATAAGTTTATAGGGGGAAAAAAGTGTACATATTTATTTAACGTATTTTTAAAGGTGTATATGTAGACATTGAACAACCCAACCTTCCCATACACACACGTCCGGGTAGAATTCTAACACTGTTTCCTTTTCATTTTCGTATGGTCTATGATCGTTTTTTTTTTTTGTTTTTTGTTTTTTTTTGCATTTTTCCTTTTAATATCCTGAAGATGTCCTCTGACATAAGGGACGAAACGTTGATCATTTCATAAATGCATTCGGTTTTTCTTTTTTCAAAACAACATATATATATATATATATATATATATATATATATATATATATATATATAGTGGCCTCCGGGCCTTGATAAGTGGTGGCCCCCATGTAAGTAGGTAAGTAGTATGTATTGAGCACTATTGAAGTAAATACTGAAAATTTACGCATAAAATTAAATTTTCGTATATTAATTTCTGTGATTGAATGGATATATATATATATATATATATATATATATATATATATATATATATATACTAGACTACCGGTGACCCGTAGGGTCAGTATGTTATGTTAGCTATGGAATTCATGTATTATGACACTTGTGACGTAAAGAAAATGTTTTTTTTTTGACATAACAGAAACATTTCTATGAAAGTATATTAAAATGAAAAAAATAATATAGATAGATTTCTATGAGTCGTTCTGTTTATTATAATTGATTATTTTGAAAAAAAAATACAGTTACTGAATTATAAGTCGTTGGCCATACTTATCGGTAAATGTGCACTGAACAGATACCATAATACTTATTATAGTTAAATACAAATTTTGATATATCTGCTTTTTTTTTTTTACATCGTTCATTTCTGTATTACGTTTAAGTTATTTTAAACCCCACTCTTCCCATGTTAAATAATAATTTCAAAATAATAACGTTAATATTTCAGTGCGCATATCATGCGCGCATACGCAACCGGATTTCGTAAACCGGAAAGTGGGCTACATACATCGTTACAAGGTCATTTGAGTTTTATAATTATATAGATTATAAATAAGTATGAAAATATATATTAACAGTCATTGAATTATAAGTGGTTGGCTATACTTATCGGTAAATGTGCACTGAACAGATACCATAATACTTATTATAGTTAAATACAAATTTTGATATATCTGCTTTTTTTTTACATCGTTCATTTCTGTATTACGTTTTAGTTATTTTAAACCCCACTCTTCCCATGTTAAATAATAATTTAGAAATAATAACGTTAATATTTCAGCGTCCCAATTGTTCTGTTGTTTTGTTTTGTTTTTTTCGCGATTAAATTATCCAAATAAACAATTGTTAATGCTGTTTACTTTTTTTATATCGTTCATTTCTGTTTAAGTTATTTTAAACCCCACTCTTCCCTTGCTAAATAATAATTTCGAAATAATAACGTTAATATTTCAGTGCGCAGGTTATGCGCGCATGCGCAACCGGATGCCGTAAACCGGAAAGTGAGTTACATACATCGTTACAAGGTCATTTGAGTTTTATAATTATATATATACTAGCTGTACCCGGCCACGCGTTGCTGTGGCTCAGTTTGTTAAAATGGAACACATGTGAAAGCAGAGAAAAGTGTGATTCTTTTTTTCAAGAGAATGTACAAATTATTTTTTTTAACAGATGTTAAGAAAATAAACAGAAAAATACTTCCATCATTAATTATGCAAAAAAATAAATAAAATGTTGATTTAGTGTTTCAATATGCTTATAAATTACGATAAAACTTGCTGAGTATGCACTGTTTTACGGTTGTTGTAAAAATGGAATGGAAACTTAAATTTCGCTTCGTTTTAATCTTTCTTAATTTTTTAATTGTGCCCCCCACCCAAACGAATATAATCAAAACAGTAACATTCAACAATTGTACTTTATGTATATAAAACACAAAATATTTATTTAAAAAAATTTTTTTTTTTTTTAAAGTTAATAACGAAAGGGAAATAATTCCATTTTTAAACGAAAAAGTCAGTTTACCTAACTGACTGTATTAATGCTATTTTTTTAAGCAAGAAAAAAAAAGGTAAATATCCAGATACGCTACTACAGAACACCGACCACTCTAATTTGTTTTTTTTATAGGTAATTGAGGTCGCTGACAACGAATCTGATAGTCAAACTTGGGGCAAATTTACCGTTTGCATGGTATTTACCCCTGAACCCACGAACTTCTTTCCACCATTTTGCAGCATCCGTTTATGCTACGCGCATGCACGCTGTAGCATAAACGACGGCTTCACCAAACAAACTACGTTGGGGGGAGGGGATTTTTTTTCCAGGACATAGAATTTTCTAATTTTCAAAAATACATTATAGCGCTTTTTGGGTGGAAAATTTAAAATTAGCTGAAAAAGAAATAAAATAAGAAAAGGAAAGCACACCAAGTTGTAGTAGGGGGGTAATTTATCTGGGGGTTTTTACCTGGAACATCGAATTTTCAAATTTTCCGTAAGTAACGCACCGACATTTACCAATTAGAACACCATTTAAAATTTTCCGAAGATTTTACTTTGTACATTGGGGGCGCGAGCGGGGGGGATGTGATGTTGGCGCGCGCGCGCCCCAACATCACCCCCCCCCCAACAAATTAGAGTGGTCGGTGTTCTGTAGTAGCGTATCTGGATATTTACCAAAAAAAATATTTAGGTTCGGCTATAAAATCCTAAACTTATTTCACCCTAAATAATTTAGGTGACTGAAATAGGAATCTAATTGAATCTTTAATTTCCTTAATAGTATCTGAGAATTCATTTTTCTTCGAGTTATATCGAATACATTAATACGGACTTTAGGGGCTTTTTTCGTAATGTTACTGTAAAAATTATCTTTTATTGTTACAAATTACGATGCTTTAAAAAAAGCAAACATAAATTCTTGCGTTTTTTATTTACTGCTGAAAACCATAAATTTAGTAAAGGTATTTTTTGTTTAAACAAAATAAAACATTTTCACTAAGAGTTAAATAAAAATAATTAGTTCATTATATTCTGCGATCATTATTTGATAAATACTGCAATTTTCATTAAAATTCGTTAATTTCCTGATTTTTGGTGAATTTTTAAGTAGAGGGAGGAGTCAAAATGTGTATACACTTTGAGCGTCGGCATTCATTTTGCGACCATGTGTGGTTAATTTAAATTAAATTTCAATCACATGGTTACATTATCAATAATCATGTAATTAAACCCATTGAAAATTTACCGATATTGTAAACACATTCTGTTTACATTTAGCCTGTAGTGTTTTTTAGTGATGCAATGTTGTCAACTGAGATTTTAAAAAAACCCGCGAGATCAGGAGAAAGAAATGTCCAGAAAATCGCTAGATTTTTAACTTATCGTCAAAAATTTTCAAAAACCGCTAATTCCCCCCCCCCCAAAAAATAAAACCTCCATAATGTTCCGTGTTTTCTCACTATGGGTTTGTATTACTGTACACATAGATTCGAAAAATTCGAAAAAAAACATACAGTGTTTACCGATGTATTGGAAAATTCAAGATGGAGTCTGATTCTCTCTTTAGTCTGATTCTCTCTTTAACACGGTAAGTTTGGGAAAAGATGTTATAAATAAAAAACCGGATTAAATACTGTTAAAAACTCGCTCAATACATGTTACTGTGACATAGGTTGACATATATTCGGCGGGTTTTTAATAGTATTTTGTATAGTTTTTTATTTATAACACCTTTTTCCAAACTTACGGTGTTAAAGAGGGTGTGAGACGCCATCTTGAATTTTCGAATACATCGGTAAACACTGTATGTTTTTCGAGCTGAATAAATATGTTACATTGAATAAAAACACGAAAAATATATTCAGTTTGGCAGAAAAGTAACTTATCTTGCCTTTGATAACATTTATTTGTTATATATTTGATTTTTGACAACTTTTTCAAATCTATGTGTACAGTAATACAAACCCCTTCGGAGGTTGGAATGCCCCCCACCTAAAATGTACTTGGAAAAATTGATTTTATAGTGAGAATTAAGAATGGTTAGTCGAAAAAAAGGTGAAAAACAAAACAAATAATCAATAAATAATTGTTACCAAAGGCAATAAATGCTACTTTTTTTTACTTACATTGAATATTTTCAAGCGCTTTTCTTTATTTTTTAATAATCTAATGCGGGTGTGTGGGTGCCAAATACCTCCAGATTTTCTAGAATTTCCCGCTAGATTGTAAACGAAATCTCCAGATATAGCAGGAAAACCGCTAAATTGTAACACTGGTCACGTGACAGGAAGCGGTAATAAATAATTGTTCCTAAATAAAAAAAATCGCCTCTCGGTACAAAGAAAACCACCTATTTATCATAGAAAAATTAAGTATAATGTTATAATTAAAAAGAAATATATAAAAACACACATGGATATAGTAAACATATTATACCAAAACGTGGAAGCCATCCGTCCAGTGGTTTTTTAGACAATTAATTCCGAATGAACCAACACTTACATTTATATATATATATATATATATATATATATATATATACCAAGTAAAAGGTATTCAACAGGAAAAACTCATGAATTAAAACGAGGCTATTTAGAGTGCTCAATAAAAAAGAGCAAAGTATAATATTTTTTATTTATATAGACAAATATTACATGGTCGCTACAGAGAGCGCTTTGAAATGTTGTTTTTCAAAGAGAGTTTAATAAAATAATCTAATCATTTCTCTCTGATAGGTTCATAAGGGTAGTGGTTGATGAGCAATAGCTCTTGACATATCTAAGGCCTTTGATAGGGTATGGCATAAAGGTTTACTTCACAAGATCTCCAGCTACGGTATAGCTGGAAATGTATACTCAATTATTAAATCATTTCTCTCTGATAGATTCATAAGGGTAGTGGTTGATAAGTAGAAATCAGAAGCTCATAGTATTAATGTTGGGGTCCCTCAGGGGTCCATCTTGGACCTAACTCTCTTCCTGATCTACATCAATGATCTCCAAAATCACATTTTTATATAATATTTTTCAGTCTTTTCTTTTTATAATAAATAAAACTTTTCACTGAGTATTTCCAAATATTTTAAAATTAGCATTTTCCACGGCAGTTTTTTTTGTGATCGGTGAATTTTCAATATTTATTAGCACCGGGCATAATTTATTTATTTTAAATATATTTAAAACTTCAAGTTTTTTTTATGACATTTTAACTGTAAATAATTTACATTACGTGTTTGTTTTACTATACACATAGATTCGAAAAAGTTGTCAAAAAACAAATATATAACAAATAAATGTTATCAAAGGCAAGCTAAATTACTTTTCTACCAAACTGGATAAATGTTTAGTGTTTTTATTTAATGTAACATGTTTATTCAGCTCGAAAAACATGCAGTGTCTACCAATGTATTTGAAAATGTAAAATCGCGGCATGCTTGCTGTTGCACACAGTAAGTTTGAGAAAATGAGTTCAAACAAAAAAATTATACAAAATATTGTTAGAAACAATATATGTTACCGCGACATAGGTGGACATATATTCGGTGGGTTTCAAACAGTATTTTGTATAATTTGTTTGTTTTAACTCATTTTCCAAAACTTACCAAGTTCAATAGCGAGCATGCCGCCATTTTTTTTTTAAATATATCGATAAACATTGTATTATTTATGAAGCGATTAATTATAATAATAACAATAATAATAATAATAACAATAATAATAATAATAATAATAATAATAATAATAAAAATAATAATAATAATGAAAATAATAATAATAATAATAATAATAATAATAATGAAAATAATAACAATAATAATAATAATAATAATAATAAAAATAATAAACTAGTGTAGATGACATCGATTGACGCCACACCAACTAGTTGTGAAGGTTCAGGGAGGATGGAAAGACCGAGGTGGGAGAGTACAAACCAAATCTCCACTGGAAGTGTGCAGTTCAAATCTGGTACTTTGGGAAGGCATTTTGTTACCCAAACCCCAGGAAACACCAATGGCCGATGCCAACGAGAAATTAGCCTGTCTCTACTTTATCGTTATTTTCATGACAAGTGCTCGTCTGAGCTCCATTCTATGATCCCTCCTGGCTTAACTTTTAAGAAAAAAAACCGTCTAGCTGAAAACACTATCAATAATTTCCCCCACTCTTTATCTGTGCCTAAACCTAATCGTAGATTCCATGAACAAAGTTTATTTCTTAGAACTGCACACCTGTGAAACTCTCTTCCTTTTGCCTGCTTTCCGGCTGACTATAATATGGTCGTCTTCAAGTCCAATGTAAAAAAATTTCCACTACTAGCGATTATTACGATATTGTCCCATTGACTACTGTACACTCATTAACCATTATCCTCGAGTGGCCTCCGAGCTTTGTAATAAAAAATGATTTAAGCTACCTCGTATATAATAATTAGGGGTAAGACAACAGCATATTCTTTTCATTGTAATGACTTTCGAGTATATATCCGACACAGTTAGACACAGTTAATCAACCAATAACCACATCACGCTATATGAAAGCATAAAAAATATCAACGGATACACACTCGAGAGTCAAAACAATTAAAGAATATGCTGTTGTCCTAGCTCTAATAATAATATAAACAAATTTACCTGAATAGACACTGGACATGCTACTGTTTCAGACAAATGGTCGGTTAAAACTAGAAGTCCTCGTGAGGTGATTCAATAGTAATGGCTGCGTTCCATAAATAAAGCCAGTCCTAAAACGTATATGTAAATAAACATTACTAAACAACAACAACAACAACAACAACAACAGCAACAAATGATAAGCATAGTTATAATAATAATTAATAAACAAACACACTGGTGTTATACAAAATGCGTGTGAAAACATCCAGATTAAAAGTCTGGCACTTCGTAACATACAAAAAAAAGAAACCCTACCATTGCCAAAAAGAACAACGAAACAGGTGAATTGAACCGTTTCTCGATAACCGTACGTCTATTGGCTACGATAAATGAGTGTGTGAATAGCAAATAATCTGATTGGCTGTCCAACAAACACAGTACCACGGGAGTATACAAAACCACGAAGCAACATCAACTCGGTGTAATAGCCTTGGGCTATTATCACAGTGTGGTATCTGTTCTTATGCGGCACTAAACTTAATTTGTCCTTAGTCAATGGAAGGGAAACATTCTATACTGAAGTATTTTTTTTTTTATGTTAGTCTACTTTCAGAGTGTTCGTCTTTGTGGAGCTCTCCCCCCGCCCCCCACATAAAAAAACGAGCTTGTTTCACATTTTGCTTCCGTGAGGGAAGCAAATAAATATTAGGTTGGTGCAAAAATAATATCGATTTCTGGCGTTCAACTTCAAGTCAAAAAACGATATTATTTTTGCGCTAACCTAATAGCCTAACGAATCATGGCGAGGATGAAATATAGAAACGTTTGGGTAGCTTAATTACATTTTCCAAAACTTACTATATATATATATATATATATATATATATATATATATATATATATATATATATATATATATATATATATATATATATGATTTTCAGAATGTGAGAGATTGTATAATAAATTCCACAGCCAAACAACGCCGCAGCTCACAAGAGCCATGACAGTCAACAAACCGGAAGTCCAAAACTCAAGTTTCGCTCTCATTTGGGCTCATCAGTAAGACACATCCGAACTCAGGATTCGAAACCCGAGCCTCTTGCATGCGAGGCAAGCACTCTACTAACTGAAAAAACGCCCCGCACACAAGAATTTCTATTAACCAACACAGATCAAGCAAACCGCGTCGAAATCCGACTGTGAAATGAACCTACTTCGTCTCGACAAGGGACGTGGCCGTCCAACCAATCAATAACCCTTGCCGATGTCTCTGAGTTCGGATGTGTCTAACTGATGAGCCCAAATGAGGGCGAAACTCGAGTCTTGGACTCCCGGTTCGGTGACTGTCATGGCTCTTGTGAGCTGCGGCGTTGTTTGGCTGTGGAATTTATCATATATATATATATATATATATATATATATATATATATATATATATATGTATATATGTATATATATGTATATATATATGTATATATGTATATATATGTATATATATGTATATATATGTATGTATATATATATGTATATGTATATATGTATATGTATATATATGTATATATATATGTATATATATGTATATATATGTATATATGTATATATATATTATTTATTAATTAATAATTACTATATGCATAAAAGTAAGTCATGCATATACGTGCATGTTTCAGAGATTACTCCTCATCAGTATAGCTAGACTTTATTGACAAGGATCGAAGCTTGTCAATAAAGGCTAGCTATACTGATGAGGAGTAGACTCCGAAACATGCATAAATATAAATGACTTACTTTTATGCACGTAGTAATTATTAATAAATAATTAATGAATAATATTTAAATAAAATTAAAAAAGTAAATACGTCCTAAAATGTGAGCGAAAAAAAGATATAAACAAAGGGCAAATAACTACTTCCTTATAATAAAAAAACGCTCAGGGAGCGAAAATAAAAGTAAGAAATTAATCGCTAATAAAAACTAAATAAAAATCCAACAATATTATATATATATATATATATATATATATATATATGTATATATATATATATATATATATATATATATATATATATTCAATGACTATCCCTCTTGAAGAAGCTCGCATAAATCGGGCGAAACGTTGAGTATCCATATATATATATATATATATATATATATGAAATTTATTGCTGTGAGTTCAAGAATTAATTTACATATTGTTTCCGCTAGGAAGATATCCTCTGAAGATGAGGAGAGATCCGACCAGTTTCGTCAGAGGATATCTTCCTAGCAGAAACAATATGTAAATTCATTCTGGACTCACAGCAATAAATTTCATATATACTGCTCTGGCTACACATTAAGCACTCTAGTCCGTTTTTTTTCACCACTGAAGAAATATATATATATATATATATATATATATATATATATATATATATATATATGCGTGTGTGTGTGTGTGTGTGTGTGTTTTCATTTGTTTTTGTTAGCGATACTTTCTTGAATTAATTCAAGTATTTATACGAAAGTGCATTTTTACCTAAATGCTTGTTGGTAATAATTTTCCCATTAACCAATCTGGTACCCCCTTTAATCGGGTGCGCCATATATATATATATATATCATTTTTTAAGATATAATTATGCACTGACACGTGTTTCCTCGTCCACGACTCATCAGAGTGGCTGAATCTAGATAGATTCAACCACTCTGATGACTCGTGGACGACGAAAGATTCAGCCACTCTGATGAGTTGTGGACGACGAAACACGTGTCAGTGGATAATTATATTTAAAAAAATAATATATATATATACATATATATATATTCACCTGACTACAACTTGGATGTCTTCAAGTCCAACGTTAACAAATTCCTAATGAACCGCCCCCTTAAGTAAACATTTCATCAAATCTCCACACTAACGTAATGTACTTGCAATAACCCTTATCCCTGAGTGGCTTCCGGGCATTGATAAGTTGTGACCACTGTGTAATATATATATATATATATATATATATATATATATATATATACTCGGGCTTTTGTTATTCAAATGTAACAAACTAATGAATTCAACGAGGTTGTTAGATAGTGCTCAATAAAAAAGAGCTAATAATACTTATTTATTGTTAAATAAACATGTTTACATCCCGCTGCTACAAACAGCCATTTGTTTCAATCAAACAACAGGTATCATCAGGCAGCGACTTGACTATTCAAATGTTCAATGAATGGCTGTTTGTTGCAGCGGGATGTAAACATGTTTTTTTAACAATAAATAAGTATATATATATATGATGATGATGATTGCTGCATCTTTCCAGATGATCGCCGTCACACTGAGTTGCCGTCCATGCCATCTCAGATGACTCTGCACCCCTGCCGCAGATTTGCACAACCTGAAGCAGATGTGACACACAAATTGAGCAATTTCCATCGAGTTAACTTCCTCTGGATGTTGAAGGGTATTCCTATGAACAATCACATTTCTTCTCAAACCAGCAGTAGACTTGCAAACTTTACTGCATGTTAAACAGATCATTTGGTCTGTACTAATAGGTGCAAAGTTGACCTGAACAGGAGTTTTGTGCGACTTAAGGTGGTTGACGTAGCCAGCTTTTGACAAAAGCACTCGTTCACAAGTGTCGCACTTCCAGCTCTGTGTATCATGGTTGAGACCATCAGTAAAACCTTTGCGAAGCTTTCGCTTCAGATTACTGTGGGCCGGCTTTCTTTTCTCTAGAGCGTCACAACTCTCACGTACAAGGTTTCTCCACATCGGCCTTTGCAGAGTAAGTTCTTCCCATGTGTCGATGTCGATTTGTAAGACTTTCAAATTATTCTTTGTAAAGTTCCTGAACCTCTTCCTAGGCTTGTGTTGAGGGCGCTTGCCATTTTCCAACTCCCCGTAAAAAATTTGTTTTGGCAGCCTACAATCTTTCATTCAAACCAAGTGACCCACCCAACGCATGTGAGATCTGATTACAAAATTCTCAACACTAGAGCAACATGCTCTCATGAGGACTTCAGTATCGGGTACTTGTGCTTGCCACTTGATGTTTAAGATACGTTTCAAGCATTTTAGGTGAAATCGTTCAAGCCACTTAGTGTGCCTTTGATGCAATGTCCAGGTCTCCGATGAGTACAACAATGTGGTCATCACACAAGTCTTGTAAACGCAGATCTTAGTCCAGTCTGTGATGCCACGATCAGACCACACTCTCTTTTCCAACCTTCCAAAAGCAACAGATGCCTTCTGAATTTGCCTGTGGATTTCAGTGTCAAGACAGCCATCCCTCGACAGAGAACTACCAAGGTACACAAATGAATCAACTACTCCCAGTCTAGCACCACAGACCATGATGTTTGGCTCCACGTATGACTTGCCCGGTGCAGGAGTGAACATCACCTTTGTTTTAGACAGACTGATCCTCAGACCAAAGGCAGTGCAGGAGTCAGCAAAGCTATTCATTATATGCTGCATATCAGTCTAAGTGTGCGACAAAAAAAACAGCATCGTCTGCATACAGTAACTCTTTGACCAAGACATGATGAAGCATTAAATCTTCTAAGATTAAAAATGCGACCTGTGGTTCGAAAGTTTAACATGACACCCCTATCGAATCACGAAACGCATGGGCAAGCAGAGCAGCAAAATATATAGAGAAAAGAGTAAGGGCAGGAATATCACCTTGTTTGACATCATTGTCAACTGGGATTTCATCTGACAATTTTCTGTTAAATGAGACTCGAGCTTTCATGTCTATGTGCAGTTCATTGAATATTCTAACAAAGGTTGGAGGACACCCTACTTTCTCTAAGATTAGCCACAGAGCATCCCTGTTAACCGTGTCAAATGCTTTGGTTAAATCAACAAACACCTGATACAGTGGCATCTGTTGTTCAATGCAATTTTCCTGGATTTGCCGGGCTGAAAAAAATCATATCCATAGTTCCTCTGCCAGACCTAAAGCCACTTTGTGATTCCGGAATAGCATTAGGACAAATATCCTCCAGTAAGCTGTTTAATAGAAGTCGTGCGATAACTTTATCAACAGCTTCCAAAAGCATAATCCCACGGTAGTGGTCACAAACATTCTTCTGTCCCTTTCCCTTAAACAGGGTCACCAAGACACCATCAATCCAGTCCTGCGGAACAGGAGCACCTTGCCAGATTTCCTCAACAAAACCAAGGATAGCATTAACAATATTCGCACCTCCAGTCCTAAGAAGCTCCACCGGAACACCATCAAAATCAGGTGCCTTTTCACTGCTGATTTGTGCGATAGCCAACCGCACCTCAACCAGACTAGGCAAACGATCCATTCTGAATATGGTATCACATTGTGGCAGGCTATCAATTGCATCAGCATCCACTGCTGAGGGATTATGAAACACATCAGTAAAGTGCTCCTGCCATCTCCTCAAGATATTTTCTGGATCCTTAATGACCACAGAACCATCTTTCGACATCAGATATTGAAGAGGTAGCAGGACCAAATACTTGGCGCAGGAGTCCATAAAATTCCTTCGCATTTTTTGTGTCAAATGCCCTTTGGATCTGCTCCGTTATATCCATCCACCATTGGTTTTTCATTTTTCTTAGCTCACGTTGCAATGTGGCTTTGACCTCTTTGTATTGTCGCAATTTAGTTGTATGATCAGAATGATTTCCACGAAGTAAAGATTCATAAATTGTCTGTTTATTCATCAGTAACTGATTAATTTCAAGATTGTTGTCGTTAAACCAGTTCTTGTTCTTATCACTCTTGAAACCAAGAATTTCAGCACCAGCAGAATAAACTTGAGTCTTAAAATTCACAAATGTGCCATCAAATGCAAGATTATCGAGCTTTTCCGCCATACTCTTTTGAACTTCAGGCAGCTTTAACTTCGCGACATCAATACGACTAGGCACCTTAACACCACTGTGACGAACCTTCTTACGGATTTGTAAATTAAACTTTCCTCTCGCCAACTTGTGATCAGTGTCACATTCAGCACTGCGCATGACACCAACAGTATATGCATCTCGAAGGTCGCATTTCCGAGTTATGATGAAGTCAATTAGGCTTTGAACGTGGGTGTATACAAGTAGCTTTGTGCTTCAGTTTATGTCGAAAAAAATTGTTACAAATAGCGAGGTTAAATTCTGAACACAGCTCCAGTAGCTTAAGGCCATTAGCATTCATGGTACCGATACCATAGCGGCCAAGAGGACTCCAGGTCTCGTAGTCTTTCCCAACACGGGCATTGAAATCACCAAGAATAACAAGTTCTTCATTTATTGGTGTAGATGCAACAACAGAGCGCAGAGACACAAGATGTGATCTTCATTCGCTTGAAGGGTTGGTGCATAGACCGAAAGAATAGTGATGAATCTGCCATGTGAAAGAGGAACACAAAGTTTCATGATGCGATCACAGATACTGGAAGGAAATTCCATAGTATCAACTAAGGATGTTTTAATCGCAAAACCGACTCCACCATCTCTACGGATACCCTCCGGTTTACCAATCCAGAAGACAGTGTAGCCTGATGATAGCTCTGTCATTTGATCTTCTCCCCAGAGACGGGTCTCTGACAGAGCAGCAATATCTATATCAAGTCTTCGTAGCTCTGCAGTTACAAGCGCCGTCCTGCTTTATCAAGAAGAGTGCGTACATTCCAACAGCATAAATTGAATTTTGTTCCTTTTTGGAGATACATTTTTGTTTTCTTCCTGCTTACATGAACCACCGTTAGCCGCAGGAAACTAACCAGTGATAGCATGACAGACAATTTTTAGTGCACCTTTTCTAGCACTTTCCCAAGACATTGGGTGAGCAGTGCTCTCCCTGAATAGGGCTGCTCAGTCACAGAACCCCCACCGGAGTTGGCCTCTGTCATGTGAAGGCACAATAACGATGTTAAGATAGGGTACCTGTCGCCCCTGTGTAGATTTGTGACTGTGTACCTCCAACTGGTCAAGTCTGTACACGTTGCCACTCCTCCATCGCCATAGGACTTGTAATAGAAATAAACGACAGATGAGGATAAGATAGTAAAAGATAAAAGATAGATAGATCTCAAGTAACATCTGTACGTCGTTGTATTAAAGTGACAAGCGCTTGTACGACACGAGTGCCACTCTCTAAGTCTCAGCAACAATAACCCAGTGACAAGCCATTGCAAGATGACTAGTAATTGCTTTGACCGCAGATTTCTTGTAGGAGTTGTCCTCTCCTAGAAGGATTGCCTCCACCAGGGCTTACAGGAGCTCCTTCTACCCCGCTAATGTCATTTACCCATGACTGGGGCTTAGGTAACTGGGCACCAGAGCATGGTCCACACGCCGGTGGGTCATGAATGCCGCAGTCAACAGGGCCTAAGCTCCTCTGGAGGTTTCTGTCAGGGTTACCTCACCCTTAGCCTTTGGTTCAAAAACCTTATCCCACAATGCAGTGGGGATTCAGTTTTCTGGCGCTGAACACTCGCCATTCACCAGAACTCCGTTAGCGTGGCAGAACTCACGACGTGCACGTGGGGATGATTAGATTGGGATAAGCTATATATGACGCTAGAGCATTTGTGTGCTTTTAACACACGCCCACACCAATCCTTGAGCTCTAATAAATATATATATATATATATATATATATATATATATATATATATATATATATATATATATACTTCAGAATAAAATTATCTAACTTCATCTGTAATTGTACAGTTTTTAACTTTTAAATTCAAATGTCCATATCTCGGCTCCTAAAAAATTTATTGATCAAAAAAATCATCATCAGATTGAACACACTTGTCAGTAACGTATAAATCTTGCGTTCGTTTTAATATCGCTGGGTTTTTGAAGCATTTCTCACGGAGAAAAGTCGTTAAGATTATTCTTAAAAAAGTAGTAGTCGGTAGGTAAGAGGTCTCGAGAGTATAGCGAATAAGGCAGAATTTCGTTGCCCAATTTTTTTAACTTCTGCAGGGTTGGTTTAACAACATGCTATCGGGTCGTGGAGGATAATCGGGCCTTTTCTGTTGATTAGTGCTGGGTGTTGTTGCCGAAGTTCCTAATGCATTTCATCCATTTGTTGGCAGTACTTATCAAAAGGCGAATGAACTCTTTTTCGGCGTCAACGGTCAACTAGCACCGTGTGTGTTGGGGTAGGAAGGGCTCCCGTAAGCCGTGATGAAAGCAATCTTTCTAGGTGAGGCAAATCTCTGATTTAAAAAAAAAACATAAAGCGGGAGACCAATACCCGCAATAATCTTGTCTGCAGGTTAACTTGTTGCTGGCTATCTTGGTCTTGCTTGTTGCTGGATCTCAACATTTTGAACCGAGAGACATACAAAGCTAAAACTCTGTAACATAATCTGTGTATAGATACTCCCTCAGGCATTTATCTATTAAAATGGTCCTGTGGCGATGGAAGTCATTTTTGGGCTCATGGATTTTAAGTGTCTAAGGGCGTGGTACTCGTCTGACAAGACGTTGCAATTTCTGAGCTGAGTGTCGATGATCGTCGTAAAGAACCCACTTTTCATTAAAAGTCCGGTCAAGAAAGGAAGATGATATTTCATAACTGCCTTTATTTTGGCTGTCTTTCATTTATTTATCAAGTTCTTTTATCTTTCCAATCTGTCTCTAGTGGTTAGAAATCGTCGTCTACGTACAAGAAAGTTCTCGAAAAGTTGTGTATGGATTGGCTTTCAGTAAGGCTCTTACCTGAATATTGTCGACATCCGATGGCCGACCACTACACTAATTATCTTCAAGACTCTCATCGCCACCGCGAAATTTCTTAAGCCACCATTGCGCTATGCGTTCAGTAACGGTTCTGGGCCAAATCTTTCATTGATATTACAAGCTGTTTCAGCAGTTTTTCAGCTTCACTTGAATACAAATAAGAAAACTGCGCGAATATGTTTTTTTTTTTATCTTGTATTTTGAAAAGATCACAGAAGTTAAGCAACGTTGAGCCTGGTCAGTACTATATGGGTGACCATTTGTGACTTCCAGGTGCCGTATGTTCTCTCTGCTTATCTCGGCATTGTTTCCGGTCGTCCTGAACTTCTTTTTTTTCCACTGGACTCAAACAGTGCCGATTCAGGAGAGGTGTGATTGGTGATTGCGCAACCTTTGCCTCACAATTACAGGGGGTATCCCTTGTCTTTCGAGACTGAACGGAGGCATAAATATATAATATATATATATATATATATATATATATATATATATATATATATATTATATATATATACATAAGAACAAGTAGTTAATAAAACATGTTAAAAAACACTTTGAAAAAGAGTTAAAAACGTATTTATTTTAAAAAGGAAGCATAAAATAAGTGGATAGTCTTAATCCGCGGAGTTTCGAAGAAATACTTTCCTTCATGTCAGAGGGTAGGAATTAGCAAAATGCGGGATAGGATTTTGCTTGCAAAAGTATTTAATGAAACTACAAGTAAGTCATAGATCTTACTTGGTAACAACTAGTGAAGCAGAGGGAATGTGGTGAAGAAAACGGTGATTTCACGTGAATAGATAGTCTGGTGACGGGTAAAAAAACCAATAACGGTAAAATCCAAAAATCCAAAATCCAAAAATGTTGGTTAAGTTTCCATTTCCAAAAGTAAAATCCAAGGGAATCGCGTAATTGGAAGATGGTCCAAAGCAATCCTAGTATATATATATATATATATATATATATATATATATATATATATATATATATATATATATATATATATTATTGTTTAGGCCTTAAATAAAGCTATTAACTTAGATCCCTGTCCAAGGAACCTATATCTAAAATTTCAACTGTTCATACCCAAAATTGTAGAAGGAGTTTGGTAGAGTTTTCAAAGGTCAAATCGTTGAACTTTGACCCCTTAATCGCCAAAGTTCTGTCCGAAAACCAATCACATCGATTTTCCCAAATCTCAGTACCCTCAGTATATCAAATTTCGAATCTGTAAGCTTAAAATTGAGAGAGTTATTGCGTAGGGAAATGTACACAGACACATAGACAGACACTTTCACTTATATATATACATATATATATATATATATATATATATGTATGTATATATATATATATATAGATAGATAGATAGATAGATAGATAGATATAGTGACCACCCAATTTCAAAACTGCGACCATGAAATAAATTACATTCATAAATTATGTAAACTAAACCACATTGCGTTAATTTAATTAATTAAACCTTATTTTAAGATTTGTAATGTTAATATAATCACGCTTCCGGTATCCGGCATTAGCACTTCCACAACCACCTTCCTCTCTTATTGTCCCAGATAAGCTCGTTTAAATCCGATAGTATTTTAAGGCGTAGTATTACATCTTAATTGCCAGCGTGCGTATGGCTTGGAAGTCGCAAGGTACATGTTAGGCTGCAGAGGGCAATAAACTAATTTGACAAAATGATTAATACGAATTTTTAGAACTACGTCAGAGTTATTAAATTTTTAGCGGTGTCTAAATACTTGCGAATGTGGTAAAGATAAATAAAACTGTTACAAAATACGGTTAAAGTCAATAAACGCATGTCGTTCTGACTTCCGTTTTCTCTGTAGAGGAAATCATGCCGGGTATACTTACGACCCCCTTTCTTCACTTTTCTTTTTATTTTTGGAGGGGCTGGGGTAGTCTATTCTGAGTCCAGGTAACTGAATACTGGATGAGGTATTTCTTTTCATATCTGGTTTATTTTAAAGTGATTCAACCTTCCTAAGTCCATTTAGTCTTATGACTATATAGCTTTACATCAAGTGGCTTCAGGGCTTGTCTAGACCAACTTGCATTTTAAAAAAAACGCTCGAAATGTTGCATTTTTATTATATACATACATATTAAAATAATTTTTATTATATAAATACATATTAGAAATACTTTTTATTATATACATATAAAATATACTTTTTATTATATACATATAAAATATACATATAAAATATACTTTTTATTATATACATATAAAATATACTTTTTATTATATACATATTAAAAATACTTTTTATTATATACATACATATTAAATATACTTTTTATTATAGAAATACATATTAAATATACTTTTTATTATATACATACATATTAAATATACTTTTTATTATATAAATACATATTAAATATAGTTTTTATTATATACATACATATTAAATATACTTTTTATTATATACATATAAAATATACTTTTTATTATATACATATTAAAAATACTTTTTATTATATACATACATATTAAATATACTTTTTATTATATAAATACATATTAAATATACTTTTTATTATATACATACATATTAAATATACTTTTTATTATATAAATACATATAAAATATACTTTTTATTATATACATACATATTAAATATACTTTTTATTATATACATATAAAATATACTTTTTATTATATACATATTAAAAATACTTTTTATTATATACATACATATTAAATATACTTTTTATTATATACATATAAAATATACTTTTTATTATATACATATTAAAAATACTTTTTATTATATACATACATATTAAATATACTTTTTATTATATAAATACATATTAAATATACTTTTTATTATATACATACATATTAAATATACTTTTTATTATATACATACATATTAAATATACTTTTTATTATATACATATAAAATATACTTTTTATTATATACATATTAAAAATACTTTTTATTATATACATACATATTAAATATACTTTTTATTATATAAATACATATCAATTATACTTTTTATTATATACATACATATTAAATATACTTTTTATTATATAAATACATATTAAATATACTTTTTATTATATACATACATATTAAATATACTTTTTATTATATACATATAAAATATACTTTTTATTAGATACATATTAAAAATACTTTTTATTATATACATACATATTAAATATACTTTTTTATTATATAAATACATATTAAATATACTTTTTATTATATACATACATATTAAATATACTTTTTATTATATAAATACATATTAAATATACTTTTTATTATATACATACATATTAAATATACTTTTTATTATATACATATAAAATATACTTTTTATTATATACATATTAAAAATACTTTTTATTATATACATACATATTAAATATACTTTTTATTATATACATATAAAATATACTTTTTATTATATACATATTAAAAATACTTTTTATTATATACATACATATTAAATATACTTTTTATTATATAAATACATATTAAATATACTTTTTATTATATACATACATATTAAATATACTTTTTATTATATACATATAAAATATACTTTTTATTATGTACATATTAAAAATACTTTTTATTATATACATACATATTAAATATACTTTTTATTATATAAATACATATTAAATATACTTTTTATTATATACATACATATTAAATATACTTTTTATTGTATAAATACATATTAAATATACTTTTTATTATATACATACATATTAAATATACTTTTTATTATATACATATAAAATATACTTTTTATTATATACATATTAAAAATACTTTTTATTATATACATACATATTAAATATACTTTTTATTATATAAATACATATTAAATATACTTTTTATTATATACATACATATTAAATATACTTTTTATTATATAAATACATATTAAATATACTTTTTATTATATACATACATATTAAATATACTTTTTATTATATACATATAAAATATACTTTTTATTATATACATATTAAAAATACTTTTTATTATATACATACATATTAAATATACTTTTTATTATATAAATACATATTAAATATACTTTTTATTATATACATACGTATTAAATATACTTTTTATTATATACATATAAAATATACTTTTTATTATATACATACATATTAAATATACTTTTTATTATATAAATGCATATTAAATATACTTTTTATTATATACATACATATTAAATATACTTTTTATTATATACATACATATAAAATATACTTTTTATTATATACATATTAAAAATACTTTTTATTATATACATACATATAAAATATACTTTTTATTATATAAATACATATTAAATATACTTTTTATTATATACATACATATTAAATATACTTTTTATTATATACATATAAAATATACTTTTTATTATATACATATTAAAAATACTTTTTATTATATACATACATATTAAATATACTTTTTATTATATAAATACATATTAAATATACTTTTTATTATATACATACATATTAAATATACTTTTTATTATATAAATACATATTAAATATACTTTTTATTATATACATACATATTAAATATACTTTTTATTATATACATATAAAATATACTTTTTATTATATACATATTAAAAATACTTTTTATTATATACATACATATTAAATATACTTTTTATTATGTAAATACATATTAAATATACTTTTTATTATATACATACATATTAAATATACTTTTTATTATATACATACATATTTAATATACTTTTTATTATATACATACATATTAAATATACTTTTTATTATATACATACATATTAAATATACTTTTTATTATATACATATAAAATATACGTTTTATTATATACATATTAAAAATACTTTTTATTATATACATACATATAAAATATACTTTTTATTATATACATATAAAATATACTTTTTATTATATACATATTAAAAATACTTTTTATTATATACATACATATTAAATATACTTTTTATTATATAAATACATATTAAATATACTTTTTATTATATAAATACATATTAAATATACTTTTTATTATATAAATACATATTAAATATACTTTTTATTATATACATACATATTAAATATACTTTTTATTATATACATATAAAATATACTTTTTATTATATACATATTAAAAATACTTTTTATTATATACATACATATTAAATATACTTTTTATTATATAAATACATATGAAATATACTTTTTATTATATACATACATATTAAATATACTTTTTATTATATACATATAAAATATACTTTTTATTATATACATATAAAAATACTTTTTATTATGTACATACATATTAAATATACTTTTTATTATATAAATACATATTAAATATACTTTTTATTATATACATACATATTAAAATACTTTTTATTATATACATACATATTAAATATACTTTTTATTATATACATACATATTAAATATACTTTTTATTATGTATATACATATTAAATATACTTTTTATTATATACATACATATTAAATATACTTTTTATTATATACATACATATTAAAATACTTTTTATTTTATAAATACATATTAAATATACTTTTTATTATATACATACATATTAAAATACTTTTTATTATATACATACATATTAAATATACTTTTTATTATATACATACATATTTAATATACTTTTTATATGCATACATATTTAATATACTTTTTATTATATACATACATATTTAATATACTTTTTATTATATACATACATATTAAATATACTTTTTATTATATACATACATATTAAATATACTTTTTATTATATACATACATATTAAATATACTTTTTATTATATACATACATATTAAATATACTTTTTATTATATACATACATATTAAATATACTTTTTATTATATACAGACATATTTAAAATACTTTTTATTATATACATACATATTAAACATAATTTTTATTATATACATACATATTCAACATAATTTTATTATATACGTACACATTAAACATATTTTTCTTATGTATATAAATACTAAAAATACTTTTGATTATATACATACACATAAAAATACTTTGTATTGTATACATAAATATTAAAAACACTTTTTTATATACACACATATTAAAAATAGTTTTTATGATATAAATATATATTAAACATATTTTTATTATATACACACTTATTAAACATATTTTTCTTATGTATATACATATTAAACATACTTTTTATTA
Organism: Euprymna scolopes; assembly: GCF_053919585.1. Taxonomy (NCBI): domain Eukaryota; kingdom Metazoa; phylum Mollusca; class Cephalopoda; order Sepiida; family Sepiolidae; genus Euprymna; species Euprymna scolopes. The sequence continues at coordinate 102,764,621 of NC_136527.1, read as the reverse complement.
TATACATACATATTAAAAATTATTTTTGTTTTATAGATACGTATTAAAAATTATTTTTATTATATACATAAATATTAAAAATATTTTTTATTATATGCATACATATTTAAAATACTTTTTATTATATACATACATATTAAATACACTTTTTATTATATACATACATATTAAAAATAGTTTTATTATATACATATTAAAAACACTTTTTATTATATACATACATATTAAATATACTTTTTATTATATACATACATATTAAATGTACTTTTTATTATATACATACATATTAAACATACTTATTATTATATACATACATATTAAATGTACTTTTATTTATATGCATACATATTAAATATATTTTTATTATCTACATACACATTAAATATACTTTTTATTATAGACATACATATTAAAAATACGTTTTATTATATACATACATATAAAATATACTTTTCATTATATACATACATACTTAAAATACTTTTTTTATTATATACATACATATTAAAAATACTTTTCATTATATAAATACATATTTAAAATACTTTTTATTATATACAAACATATTAAAAAATTGTTGATTATATACATACATATTTAAATACTTTTTATTATATACATACATATTAAAAATATTGTTGATTATATACATACGTATTAAAATACTTTTTATTATATACATACATATTAAAATACTTTTTATTATATACATACATATTTAAAATACTTTTTATTATATACATATTAAATATACTTTTTATTATATACATACATATTAAGTATATTTTTTATTATGTACATACATATTAAAGATACTTTTTATTATATACATACATATTAAAGATACTTTTTATTATATATATACATATTATAAATACTTTTTATTATATACATACATATTAAAATACTGTTTATTATGTACATACATATTTAAAAATAATTTTTGTTATATGCAGGCATATTAAATATACGTTTTATTATATACATACATATTAAAAATACTTTTTATGATATACATACATATTAATATACATTTTATTATATACATACATATTAAAGATACATTTTATTATATACATACATATTAAATATACTTTTTTATTATATATACACATATAAAAAATACTTTTTATTATATACATACATATTAAAAATAGTTTTTGTTATATACATACATATTTAATATACTTTTTATTATATACATACATATAAAATACACTTTTTATTATATACATATATATTAAATATTCTTTTTATTATATACATACATATTAAATATACTTTTTATTATATACATACATATTTAATATACTTTTTTATATACATACATATTAAATATACTTTTTATTATATACATACATATTAAATGTACTTTTTATTATATACATACATATTTAAAATACTTTTTATTATATACATACATATTTAATATACTTTTTATTATATACATACATATTAAAATACTTTTTATTATATACATATAAAATATACTTTTTTACATACATATAAAATACACTTTTTATTATATACATATATATTAAATATTCTTTTTATTATATTCATACATATTAAATATACTTTTTATTATATACATACATATTTAATATACTTTTTTGTATACATACATATTAAATATACTTTTTATTATATACATACATATAAAATACACTTTTTATTATATACATATATATTAAATATTCTTTTTATTATATACATACATATTAAATATACTTTTTATTATATACATACATATTAAATGTACTTTTTATTATATACATACATATTTAAAATACTTTTTATTATATACATACATATTAAATGTACTTTTTATTATATACATACATATTTAAAATACTTTTTATTATATACATACATATTTAATATACTTTTTATTACATACATACATATTAAAAATACTTTTTATTATATACATACATATTAAGGATACTTTTTATTATATACATACATATTAATAATAATTTTTATTATATACATGCATATTAAAATACTTTTTATTATATACATACATATTAAATATACTTTTTATTATATACATACAGAGTAAAGATACATTTTATTATATATATACATATTAAATATACTTTTTTATTATATATATACATATTTAAAAAACTTTTTATTATATACATTCATATTAAAAATACTTTTTGTTATATACATACATACTAAAAATACTTTTTATTATATACATATTAAATATACCTTTTATTATATACATACGGATTAAAGATACATTTTATTATATATATACATGTTAAATATACTTTTGTATTACATACATACATATTAAATATACTTTTTATTATATACATGCATATTAAATACACTTTTTAATTTATACATACATATTAAAAATACTTTTTATTATAAACATATTAAATATATTTTTTATTATATACATACATATCAAAAATTCTTTTTATTATATACATACATATTTAAAATACTTTTTATTATATACATAAATATTAAAGATACATTTTATTATATACATACATATTAAAAATACTTTTTATTATATAAATACATATTAAATATACTTTTTATTATACACATATTAAATATACATACATATAAAAAATAGTTTTTATTATATATATACATATAAAAGATACTTTTTATTACATACATACATATTAAATATACTTTTTATTATATACATACATATTAAATATACTTTTTGTTATATACATACATATTAAATATACTTTTTATTTATACATATTAAATATACTTTTTATTATATACATATTAAAAATAGTTTTTATTATATATATACATATTAAATATACTTTTTGTTATATACATACATATTAAATATACTTTTTATTATATACATATTAAATATACTTTTTATTATATACATGTTAAAAATAGTTTTTATTATATATATATACAAATTAAATATACTTTTTATTATATACATACATATTAAATATACTTTTTATTACATACATACATATTAAAAATACTTTTTATTATATACATACATATTAAATATTCTTTTTATTATATACATAGATATTTAAAATACTTTTTATTATATACATACATATTAATAATACTTTTTATTATATACATACATATTAAATATACTTTTTATTATATACATACATATAAAAGATACTTTTCATTATATACATACATATTAAAAATACTTGTTATTATATACAAACATATTAAAAATATTGTTGATTACATACATACATATTTAAAATACTTTTTATTATATACATACATATTAAAAGACTTTTTATTATATACATACATATTTAAAATACTTTTTATTATATACATATTAAATATACTTTTTATTATATACATACATATTAAGTATATTTTTTATTATGTACATACATATTAAAGATACTTTTTATTATATACATACATATTAAAGATACTTTTTATTATATATATACATATTAAAAATACTTTTAATTATATACATACATATTTAAATACTGTTTATTATGTACATACATATTAAATATACTTTTTATTATATACATACATATCAAAAATAATTTTATTTATATGCAGGCATATTAAATATACTTTTTATTATATACATACATAATAAAAATACTTTTTATGATATACATACATATTAAATATACATTTTATTATATACATAGATATTAAAGATACATTTTATTATATACATACATATTAAATATACTTTTTTATTATATATATACATATTAGAAATATTTTTGTTATATACATACATATTAAAAATACTTTTTGTTATATACATACATATTAAATATACTTTTTATTATATACATACATATTAAATACACTTTTTATTTTATAAATACATATTAAATATACTTTTTATTAGAGACATACATATTAAATACACTTTTTATTATATAAATACATATTAAATACACTTTTTATTATATACATATATATTAAATATTCTTTTTATTATATACATACATATAAAATATACTTTTTATTTTATACATATTAAAAATACTTTTTATTATATACATACATATTTAAAATACTTTTTATTATATACATACATATTTAAAATACTTTTTATTATATACATACATATTTAATATACTTTTTATTATATACATACATATTAAAATACGTTTTATTATATACATATAAAATATACTTTTTATTATATACATATTAAAAATACTTTTTATTATATACATACACATTAAAATACTTTTTTATTACATACATACATATTAAATATACTTTCTATTATATACATGCATATTAAATACACTTTTTATTATATACATATATATTAAAAATACTTTTTATTATAAACATATTAAATATACTTTTTATTATATACATACATATCAAAAATTCTTTTTATTATATACATACATATTTAAAATACTTTTTATTATATACATACATATTTAAAATACTTTTTATTATATACATACATATTAAAGATACATTTTATTATATACATACATATTAAAAATAGATTTTATTATATATATACATATTAAAGATACTTTTTATTACATACATACATATTAAATATACTTTTTATTATATACATACATATTAAATATACTTTTTGTTATATACATACATATTAAATATACTTTTTATTATATACATATTAAATATACTTTTTATTATATACATGTTAAAATAGTTTTTATTATATATATACATATTAAATATACTTTTTATTGCATACATACATATTAAATATACTTTTTATTACATACATACATATTAAAAATCCTGTTTATTATATACATACATATTAAATATACTTTTTATTATATACATACATATAAAAGATACTTTTTATAATATACATACATATTAAATATACTTTTTATGATATATATACATATTTAAAATACTTTTTGTTATATACATACATATAAAAGATACTTGTTATTATATATATACATATTAAAAATACTTTTTATTATATAAATACATATTAAATATACTTGTTATTATATACATACATATTAAAAATAGTTTTTATTATATATATACATATTTAAGATACTTTTTTTATATACATACATATTAAATATACTTTTTATTATATTCATACATATTAAAGATACTTGTTATTATATACATACATATTTAAAATAATTTTTATTATATAAATACATATTAAATATACTTTTTATTATATACATACATATTAAAAATACTTTTTATTATATACATACATATTTAAAATACTTTTTATTGTATACATACATATTAAATATACTTTTTATTATATACATACATATTAAATATACTGGTTATTATATACATACATATTAAAAATTCTTTTTATCGTCTTTGCACAGCTTCCCACAGTTTGTCATTGTTCGAAAAAGTGCTTCCATCCAATGCACGGGATAATAGGGACAAATATTCTCGATTGGGTTTAAATCGGGGCTTTGAACTGGCCAAAATATCACATTAATTGAATTATCAGAAAGCCATTTTTTGTGACTTTAGCAGTGTGTGCAGGGGCATTATCATGTTGGAAATTAATGTTCTCAGCTTCTAATAATATTCTAATATTCGAATGTATACCTTTGCATTGATTGACTTCTCACATCTAAAAGTTTCCCAACTCCTGCTGCAGTAAAAGTTTCCCATACCATTATCCCTCTATTCCGGTGTTTAACTGTCGTGTTTATGCAACTTGATGAAAATCTTTCTCCAGTTCTTCGATTGCTCGATTCGGAAGCATCGGAAGCATCAATAACAAGACAAAATCTTGATGAGTGTTCGTAATTTTTGGATATATTACTATTTTCGAAAGGACAATTAAATACTTTATATTGGTTTTGTCTTTAAACGACACTTAAAATCAAACACCATTTTTGAAGTAATTTTTAACACACATACAAATTACTTTGAACTATAAAGAACTCTGCACTTGATGAGTTTTCGTAATTTTTGGATATATTACTATTTGGGACATGACAATTAAATACTTAATATTGGTTTTGTCTTTAAACGACACTTAAAATCAAACACCATTTTTGAAGTAGTTTTTAACAAACATACAAACCAGTCTGTCTCTTTCTTGCCGTAATAGGAGAAACCCCTCTTTCAGTCATTGATCTTCTTAGATAAAAATGGCTTCTTTGCACACCTTCTTTCATTCGTCTAGATATTGTATATCTAGAAAAAAAAAATTGCCCCTGTTTTGAATTCTTTGCTATGGTCAACATAAGTTTTTTTTTCAATCCTTCAAAACAGTTAATTTAAGCCTGTGGTCGTCCTTCAAAGTGGATGCTCTAGGGCGACCAGATCCAGATTTCCCTTTTACCAAACATTCGACTTCGAACCTTTCACGTCACTACAGAAAGAGATGTTTTCAAGTTTTCTTTTTTTTTTAATCTGCTTGTAAGTCATTTTGGACTGCCTTAATCCTGCAATTTGTTTTTTATATCCTCGCCAAGATGTGGTCCTTCCATATTTAGGATTAATTTTTCCACTTATTATTATATGCTATTATTATTATTATTATTATTATTATTATTATTATTATTATTATTATAATAATAATAATAATAATAATAATAATAATAATAATAATAATAATAATGTGTAAAATAGAAAATTTCAGTTAAAATTAACAAAATTCATGGTAAAAAAAATATTTATACTGTTGTCCATTTATTGTTTCTTATATATATATATATATATATATATATATATATATATATATATATATATATATATATATTATTTCATTGTATTTTGTAGAGGGAATTAGACCTGAAGTCAAAAGAGCAGAGTCTATTTACATGTATTAATAAATGTTTTAATACTTTTCAAAGAATATCAGCCACATTACTGTAGATATACATTAAGCTCAATAGGTATAAGTATCCTAGAGCTAGACCCTCCCCCTTGTTTGCTGATGAGGAGATTATGTTCCCAGAAAAAAAAACTTTGTCAATTGTTGTCAATAATCATTGTCAATTTTAATAAAATAAACATCGTTTCCGAAACGATCGTACACTCAAGTGGATTTTGTTTGTTTTTTCTTATGAAACTAATTCATAATTTAATATATATATATATATATATATATATATATATATTGTGAAAAGTTTTAGTAAACATCTATATGAGTATTTTAACCATAGTTCCTGATTTCAAAAGGCGAAAAATTAAAAGATACATCTGCCTTACTTTTAATGCTAGGTTTATTTATGGTGTCTTTTAAATTTAATAAAATCCCTTCACAATTTGCTGACGAGGAGACCTTGTTTATTAAAAAACTATATGTAATAATTATTGCCGTAACTTGATGTCTACCACAATAAAAACACTGTTTTCCGAAACGATCGTACAGATAATTGATTTTGTTGTTGTTCGTTCTTATGAAACGGATTTTTAATTTTAATTTAATTATAATTTGGTTTTTAAATTTTAAATTATCAATCACATTACTTAATATATATATATATATATATATATATATATATATATATATTATTTTGTGTACTACGTCAACCGAGGCAACATTAATTTACTCTCCTAGTTTATATACATATATATATATATATATATATATATATGTTTGTTTGTGTGTGTGTGTAAGAGATCACTAATGCGTGTGTATATATATATATATATATATATATATGGGTGTGTGTGTACATATATATATATGTGTAGATATATATAAATGTATGTATGTATAAATACATATGATTGCATGTTTTTTTGTATTATTTGTGTATTTGGAGTAGCCTCATTGGCAAGTCTTCCAGGTGTGAAGTTTAAAGTTGAGATTCGTGTGAAAGAATGTTCAACATTAGTTTTTACATGAGAGGACTATTCGGCCATTCCTGTGGTTTTTAACCTTCAAATAACTTTCCCATATAGATAGATAGATAGATTGACAGATAGAAAATAGAATAAGATAGATAGATAGATAGATAGATAGATAGATAGATATAAAAAAGAAATAGATAGATAGATAGATTGAAAAAAATAGATAGACAGATTGAGAAAAGAAATAGATAGATAGATAGATAGATAGATAGATAGATAGACAGATAGATTGAGAAAAGAAACAGATAGATAGATAGATTGAGAAAAGAAACAGATAGATAGATTGAGAAAAAAATAGATAGATAGATAGATAGATAGATAGATTGATTGATTGAGAAAAGAAATGAATAGATAGATTGATTGATTGAGAAAAGAAATGAATAGATAGATAGATAGATTGAGAAAAGAAATAGATAGATAGATAGATAGATAGATAGACAGATAGATTGAGAAAAGAAACAGATAGATAGATAGATTGAGAAAAGAAACAGATAGATAGATTGAGAAAAAAATAGATAGATAGATAGATAGATAGATAGATAGATTGATTGATTGAGAAAAGAAATGAATAGATAGATAGATAGATTGAGAAAAGAAATAGATAGATAGATAGATTGAGAAAAGAAACAGATAGATAGATAGATAGATAGATAGATACTAAAATGTAATCCATTGGAATTGTTTAGATTAAAAAAAGTAGTATTTCAAAGGTAAGTTAAAATTTTCTATATATATAAAAGCGAAAATGTGTGTGTGTTTGTGTGTATGTGTGTTTGTATATCTCGCAAAAACTTTCGACACGGGTCACAGATTTTCACGAGATCGGTATCATTTTAAAGTTCCAACCTTCGCCCGACAAATATTGAAAAATTGGCCAAAAACAGTAATTTCTTCACCCTAAAAATCATCAGTTTTCTACAGGGAGGGGTCAGCAAAAACCGTTCTCTCATGACAAGTTCGTTTCTACACATGCGGCATATGACGTCGGAACATGATTTATTTTAAATATTAAAAAAAAACGATCCCATTTCGTCGACGTCGTCTTAGCTCAGTTGCTTAGAGGACAGCCTCATTATCTTAAGGTTTCGGGTTCGAATTGTGGTGTGAGATGTCATTTTTTAAATTTTGATATTAAAACAGGATTATTTAAGCCAGTGTTTTTTTGTTTTTTTTATTTTTCAGATTTTTTCAAGAAGTTTTAACGTTCGTTTTTCTGTTTTATTTTTCCATCACATTCGCGTTTTCTTTGTTTTTGTTTTTCCGATTTTTACATTTAACATCGTTCGTTTGCCTTACGTTAGTTTTTTGGAGGTGTTTTTTACGATTTTTTTTTAAGTTTTAACTTTTTTTTTAATATTTACTTCGCTTATTCTTATGTTTTGATTAACACCCCCCCCCCCGCCCGAGCACACATACCTCTAAATACCCAGGCAACGCCGGGTACCCCCCGCTAGTTAACAATAAAAGAAAATATTAAAAATTAGTTGCGTTCTTCCTAATCTCTCTCCTCTCTCTCTCTCTCTCTCTTTCTCTCTCTCTCTCTTATATTCTCTCTCTCATACTCTTTCATACTCTCTCACTCTCTCTCTTATATTCTCTCTCATACTCTTTCATACTCTCTCTCTTATATTCTCTCTCACATACTCTCTGACTCTCTCTCTCTCTCTCTCTCTCTCTTATATTCTCTCTCTCATACTCTTTCATACTCTCTCTCTCTCTTATATTCTCTCTCACATACTCTCTCACTCTCTCTCTCTCTCTCTTATATTCTCTCTCTCTCATACTCTTTCATACTCTCTCTCTTATATTCTCTCTCACATACTCTCTCACTCTCTCTCCCCCTCTCTTATATTCTCTCTCTCATACTCTTTCATACTCTCTTTCTCTCTTATATTCTCTCTCATACTCTTTCATACTCTCTCTCTCTTATATTCTCTCTCATACTCTTTCATACTCTCTCTCTCTCTTATATTCTCTCTCACATACTCTCTCACTCTCTCTCTCTTATATTCTCTCTCTCATACTCTTTCATACTCTCTCTCTCTCTCTTATATTCTCTCTCATACTCTTTCATACTCTCTCTCTCTCTTATATTCTCTCTCACATACTCTCTCACTCTCTCTCTCTCTTATATTCTCTCTCTCATACTCTTTCATACTCTCTTTCTCTCTTATATTCTCTCTCATACTCTTTCATACTCTCTCTCTCTTATATTCTCTCTCACATACTCTCTCACTCTCTCTCTCTCTTATATTCTCTCTCTCATACTCTTTCATACTCTCTCTCTCTCTCTCTCTTATATTCTCTCTCACATACTCTCTCACTCTCTTTCTCTCTCTCTCATATTCTCTCTCATACTCTTTCATACTCTCTTTCTCTCTTATATTCTCTCTCTCATACTCTTTCATACTCTCTCTCTCTTATATTCTCTCTCACATACTCTCACTCTCTCTCTCTTATATTCTCTCTCTCATACTCTTTCATACTCTCTCACTCTCTCTCTCTCTCTTATATTCTTTCTCTCATACTCTTTCATACTCTCTCTCTCTCTCTTATATTCTCTCTCACATACTCTCTCACTCTCTCTCTCTCTCTTATATTCTCTCTCTCATACTCTTTCATACTCTCTCTCTCTCTCTCACATACTCTCTCTCTCTCTATCTCTCTCTATCTCTCTCTCTCTCTCTCTCTCTCTCTCTTCGGTTAAATAGAATTACTTGTACTATTACCTTTCGTTTATAAGTGACTATTCAAATCTTGTTAATCTTTATTTTTACGAGGGTCATTTGAAAAACAAGAAAACCCAAAACGTTGAAGCTCTACAAAGGCTGGAGTGGTACCATTAAAACGAGAATCCTTTTGTGCTCCAGAATTTATTTTTCTACATAGTCACCACCATTCTGAATGCGCTTTTGCACAACCTCTGTTGATGCCTCGGTTGTAAAAGTCTGGAGCGTGCTTTGCCTGTCAAATCTGTGTCGTCACTTTGAAATCGACGAACCCATCTCATTACTGTGCTAACATCATCAGAATCAGCTTTGTAAACGTTCAATAGGCGCCGGTGAATGTTTATCGGCTCGATTTTTATGCAAAGAAGAAATTTAATGATGCATGTCTGTTTCTAACGTGCGTCTATGACAAGGATTGTTTTCTGAGAATCTCACACCGTCAATATATGCAACACAAAGAGAGATTAAATATTCAAGTCATGACGGTATAAGGGTAAATTTTTACGACGTACCCCAGCGTATTATAAACATCCCAACCTCTCCATGTTAAGAACGGTTTTCAGAATAAACACCCCCAACCTCCCCATGTTAAAACGGCTTTCAGAATAAACAACCCTAATCCCGAAAGCCGTTCTTAACATGGAGAGGTTGGGGGAGGGTTTTTCTGAAAACCGTTCTTAACATGGGGTTGTTGGGGAGGGGGGTTTATACTACGCTGGGGCACGTCGTAAAAATTACCTGCGTAAGTTTATAATTGTAACAACAATGCAATTTGCAATCCGTTCTGATCCATTCGGGTGGAATAAAAATAGGAGGCATTACGCTTCAGAACGTGCTTCGTACATCCGAGTATCAATACGCACAAATAGAGAAATCGATGAAATCGGGAGTGATAGATTAAAGCGGCGTACTCGAAGTGTTACATGATAAGGGCTGTCCCCTTTTCATGTAAGTATAAAAATAGAGAGATTTAGTTAAAATTAAAATGAAATAGAATAGACGAAATTCGAACCTCGTAATTTAGGTTTAGAAATAGATTACGAGAGAGAATTAGCAAATGGAATGTAAAAAACAAACCATTGTTTAGCTTAGAGATAAAATAGTTTGAAGAAAAGAATGTGCATTGTCAATTCTGTTATGAAAATTCAATTGAAGAATGCAACTATAAGATAATTTAATAAACATGTTTTTAACATATTGGAAATATAGGTTACTGGGAATATAGGTTAAAATTCCTTTTGTAAACAAAGGAAAAAGTTTTGGACACGCATTTTCAGAACACGTGAAAGAAGACACATGTTTTAACATGTGTATGACGTCATGGAAAATGGGAAGTTCTCGATATAGCTAGATACTTTAGAGAACTGAGGGAAAGACGGAGAGAGGGTCTGAGGACGACAGACGACAGACCAGACATGGGATTCGAAGGTCTAGAAGCGAGACGGTCACCTTTGAAACTTAGAATGTGAAACTTGAATTCTTGATGATGAAAACCACGACCTGTCGCAGGAATAAATAAACCCATCATGTGTTTTTATAAACGTCGTCTTTGTGTTGTAATTCTACGAAAAGGTAAAGTGAAATTGTCATTATATGTCTTGTATATGTGTTTTAAAATGTCTTTATATACACCATGTCTCAACACTAAAAGATCTTCTACACTTCTAAGTATGAACATTTTATATATATGAATCTCTTCATAAGACGAACATCTCTCTAAACAACACATCTCTCACTAAGACTCTCTAAGACTCACTTTTAATAAGACTGCGCTTTTAAAAAGTCCTAACAACAAAACGAACAATAACAAACATCTTATTATTTTATTATTCGTTGTTATTGTACAACAATAACAACGAATAATAAGATTTAACAATAATAATTAAACAAACTATATAACAAAAGAGCGTAAGAGAAGGTGAGAGTTATAGATAGAAGTTTCGCCTAACACTTATTAACCGTATTCCTTGAGTGGTCTCCTGGTCTTGATAAGCAGTGACACACTCAGAAGTAATAAATCAGGATAAGATCAATTAAAATGGGAGCGTTTTTAAAACATATCACTATCTCAAAATCGAGGAATATTTTTTACATGTATTTTGTGGGATGAGGCAATATTAAGGAATATTTTAACATCTATTTTGTAGAGTTAAGCAATATTAAGAAATATTTTAACATGCATTTTATAGGAGTAAGCCAATATTAAGGAATATTTTACCATGTATTTTTTAGGAGTAGGCAATACTAAGGAATATTTTAACATGTAGTTTGTGGGGTTAGACAATATAGAGGAATATTTTAATATGTATTTTGTGGGATTAGGAAATATTAAAGAAATATCTAAACGTGTATTTTATGGGATTAAGCAATATTAACGAATATTATAACATTTATTTTGTGGAATTCGACAATATGTATATAATTGCAGAAATTTTTCCTCTGGCCTAAATTACCGTAGGTTGTCAATAACAGATGCCACATACAAATTTATTATGTTTAGCAATTACCCACAACCGTGTAACTTTTGACCGCCGTTACATACACCCTAAAAGTAGTTCATATTTTCCACTCTAAATCAAAATACCTCCCACTGCTCCCAGTCGACACCAGATAAATATACAAATATAATAACTATATTACCATGACACCCTTATTAAGTGGACCAAACACTCTTACACATACAATTACCATTACACTTCCCTCTTCGACAATAATGATTTCTCCCACTAACATTCCAGCTATTCATATTGGCTGAGAACATAAAACTCTATTCTTATGGATTACACACCTTTTTCCCAGACACGAACACGTCAAACGTTAAACAATATGGCCGCTGACTTTACAAGGGTCAATACTTATATGCATGTTAAACCAAATACAACATTCTACTCCGCTCATGATCATAAATTCACGTAGTTATACCCTAACATTTATCTACACACATATTATCCCTGCGCATTGTTTTATTGTTTTTTAACTAATGTTAACTATATTAAACGAGCCCCTTTCTTTTTTTACTGTTTCCTTGAGTGTCTCAAATTATGAGGTGGAACATTGAACTAATCTCTTACTATAGAGACAAGCTTTCTTTTTTACTGTTTGGTTTGCGCGTCTTCACTCACTTACAAGATGCAAAAATGAACTAAACTCTTAGTAAACGAGACTAGCTTTCTTTTTTATGTTTGCTTTGAACGTCCTATCTTCTGAGATGAAAAAAAGAACTAATCTCTTAATGAACGCGACTAGCTTTATTTTTTTTATTGTTTGGTTTGAACGTCCTACCATTATGAGCTGAAAAAATGAACAAATTTTTTTTCTTTTTTTTCTCTTTGGTTGCGAAAATGATCTAATCTCTTAGTAAACGCAACTAACTTTCTTTTTTAATGTTTGGTTTTGGTGTCCTAAATTATGAGCTGAAGAAAATGAACTAATCTTTTTTTCTGTTTGTTTGGAAAGTCCTAAATTGTGCGATCAAAAAATGAAATCTCTTAGTAAGCGAGACAAGCTTTCTTTTTTGTTGTTTGTTTTTTGAGCGTCCTAAATTACAAAAGGAAAAAATGAACTAATTTCTTGCTACGCGAGACAAGCTTTCTTTTCTTTTATGTTAAGTTGCAGCATCCTAAATTTGCTTACTTCTCGGTCATACATGTTAGTTTCTTTTTAGTTATTTAATCCGTTCAATGCCTTAAGTTTTTTATTGTTAATTTCCTTTTAAATTATGGGAATTTTTTTAATACGCCAGTGTCTTGTGTGTGTGTGTGTGTGTGTGTGTGTGTGTGTGTGTGTGTGTGTGTGTGCGTATAATTAGCCAAAAAAAAATAGCCCCTGTTAGGAATTATAACACCGGTGAAAAAGGAAGGTACTGACAGAATCGCATAGAATATATTACGTTTAAACCATAATCAGCAAAACCCAAGAACCCAACAATGAAAACCACTTGGCATCATTTCTTATCCGAAAAGTCGGTGATTTATATAAAAAGAATTCTTTACGTTTCCTTAGAGAACGGTTCCACGTTGCCGTTAAAAAACATAAATAACGGTTATTGTTTTTCGTACCTAATAAAGGCATTTAAATAAAATGCAACGAACAACAAATCCAGGTAGGTAGAAGAGTAAATTATCTAGCCTTTGACACTTGCCCCCAAAAACGGTTACTTGCTATTTTTAGTTATTTTGGGATTTACTTTCTTTTCTAAATTAGGGTATTTTTTCTTTATTCAACAGTGTTTCTTGTGTGTGTGTGTGTGTGTGTGTGTGTGTGTGCGTGTGTGTGTGTGTGTGTGTGTGTGTGTCTGTGTGTGTGTGTGCGTGTGTGTGTGTCTGTGTGTGTGTGTGTGTGTGTGCGTGTGTGTGTGTGTGTGTGTGCGTGTGTGTGTGTGCGTGTGTGTGTGTGTGTCTGTGTGTGTGCGTGCGTGCGTGCGTGCGTGTGTGTGTGCGTGCGTGTGTGTGTGCGTGTGTGTGTGTGCGTGTGTGTGTGCGATCGTGTGTGTGTGCGTGTGTGTGTGAGTGTGTGTGTGCGTGTGTGTATGTGCGTGTGTGCGTGCGTGTGTGTATGTGTGTGTGCGTGCGTGTGTGTATGCGTGTGTGTATGTGTGTGTGTGTGTGCGTGTGCGTGCTTGCGTCTGCGTATGTGCAATTATTTTCCCTTCAAGTTTTTTAAAACTGGAGAGTCTATTTTGGAGCTTTGGCCAAAATGAAACTCGATTTCGTGTAATTCAAATAGTTAAAATTAATAATAATAATAATAATAATAATAATAATAATAATAATAATAATAATAATAATAATAATAATAATAAGTGAGACCAAACAGCCACGTAGAGTCAAGGAGGAAGGAAAGACCAAAGAATGAGCACTGGATAAGTGCGAAGAGAACTGGAATGTTGAGGAGGCTTATTGCCACTCAAATTCCAACGAGAAATCAATGGCAAGCAGCTATTGCGATAATGCAAATTTATTTGCAAATACTATCAAAAGAGGTGGAGACTACTGGAAATTTGGCGAGACTTGTTGTCACTCAGATTCCAGGGAACACTGCAGGCTGTTTTGAAGGAGATATCCTTGATAACCTGTGTGAAAGCACCTTCTGATCCAATAATGATAATAGTTATTTAATAGCAGAGGACAGACATAGACTCAAGGTCCGTTTTAGATCTGGGAGAAAATACAGTTCTCCCACAGGTGGCACACTGCCTCGGGGAAAAACATTGGGTTTTTTTTACGGGTGGGGGTAATTTTTACATTAGGTCCATTTGTACAGTTTTCTGCAGAATAACGACTTTTATAAGTTTTCAACTATGCTGATTAAGAAAATCCCATTCTAATCTGACGTAGTAATTAGTATTCTTAATACTGTCAGATTTGTACGCACGTGTGATAAACAATTCTACTTCTCTACCACCGACACTGAAACCCACCTTTATTATTTTATTATTATTTATTATTTATTATTTGGATGGGAGGGCATTTTGTGGAATTAGAAAATATTATGGAATATTTTAACATGTATTTTGTGGAATTAGAAAATATTAAGGAATATTTTAACATATCTTGTGGAATTAGAAAATATTAAGAAATATTTTAACATGTATTTTGTGGAATTAGAAAATATTATGGAATATTTTAACATGTATTTTGTGGAATTAGAAAATATTAAGGAATATTTTAACATATCTTGTGGAATTAGAAAATATTAAGAAATATTTTAACATGTATTTTGTGGAATTAGAAAATATTATGGAATATTTTAACATGTATTTTGTGGAATTAGAAAATATTAAGGAATATTTTAACATATCTTGTGGAATTAGAAAATATTAAGAAATATTTTAACATGTATTTTGTGGAATTAGAAAATATTATGGAATATTTTAACATGTATTTTGTGGAATTAGAAAATATTAAGGAATATTTTAACATATCTTGTGGAATTAGAAAATATTAAGAAATATTTTAACATGTATTTTGTGGAATTAGAAAATATTATGGAATATTTTAACATGTATTTTGTGGAATTAGAAAATATTAAGGAATATTTTAACATATCTTGTGGAATTAGAAAATATTAAGAAATATTTTAACATGTATTTTGTGGAATTAGAAAATATTATGGAATATTTTAACATGTATTTTGTGGAATTAGAAAATATTAAGGAATATTTTAACATGTATTTTGTGGAATTAGAAAATATTAAGGAATATTTTAACATATTTTGTGGAATTAGAAAATATTAAGGAATTTTTTAACATGTATTTTGTGGAATTAGAAAATATTATGGAATATTTTAACATATATTTTGTGAGATAAAGTAATATTAAGAAATATTTTAACATGTATTTTTTGGGATTATTCAATATTAATGAATATTTTAACATGTATTTTTGGTTCTAAAAATATATATGGTAATTAATCGAAAGGTAATTTTCTGCGCTTCATTCTCGTGAGGATTGGCCAGACTATTTCAATAGAATTTTCTGGTAGTAAGTTAAAATATGTTATAGATGGCAGCTAAGCTATACAGAATTATCCACGTTTCATCCCCGTGAGAATGTCAATAATCAATCAATAAGATGAAACGCGGCAAATTCTGCCATATATATTTTTCAAAACTTACTATCTAGCCCTATTTACATATCGAGCAGTGTCGATATAAATATTGAAAATATTTACATAAAATTTAAGTAAATGCATGAAATATTAATTATATATACACTCTGTGGTTATGTCTTAACAAATATCAGTTTCTGATTTAAAAAAGGACTAGTATGCATATAGAACCGAACATATTCACACACATATACTAAGTTATCTATAAAGAGCAAAAATCTGTTTAAACGTATGTATGTATGTATGTATTCGTCAAAGGGCGAATGAACTCTTTTTCTGGGTCAACGGCCAACTAGCACCGTGTATGTTTGTGTGTGTGTGTATATATGTGTATTGGGGTGGAGAGGGCTTCCGTAAGCCATGGTAAAGGCAACCTTTCTAGGAGAAGCAAAGCTTTGATTTAAAAAACCATAAAGCGGAAGACCATTACCAGCATTAAGCTGGTCTGCAGTTTAATTTGTTGCTGGCTATCTTGCTCTTGCTTGTTGCTGGATCTCAACATTTTGAACCGAGAGAGAGACTTAGCTGTCGTACAAAGCTAAGACTCTGTAACATCATATTTGTATAGATACTTCCTCAGGCATTTGGGCTCATGGATTTTAAATGTCTGAGGGAGTGGCACTCATCTGACAAGACGTTGCAATCATCAATCATCATGTATGTTTGTATATCTCGCAAAAACTTTCGACAGAGGGGACAGATTTTCACGATATCGATATCATTTTGAAGTCGACACTATGGAAGACAAATATCGAAAAATCGGCTAAAAATATTAGTGCCTTCAGCCTCAACTGGGCATTTATTTTTTTCCACATGGAGGGGCCGCTTTTTTCTCCGATATTTTCGAAAGTCATTGCCTCTTTTCGATTGACTAGCCTTAATTTAAAGCTACTTCACTTCCAGTTCGGCGATGGGCACAACAGCAAAGACGTCACGTTTTATTTTCACATTCTTTTCCTCATTCGCGGTACGGGTTTGAGCCTGCCTCTCGACTACCACTTTTTTTTTTTTTTTACTCAACACACACATACAAACACCCGGGCAACGGCGGGCACCCAGGCTAATGAAAATATATATGGCAATTAAGCTACACAGAATATTCCGCGTTTCATCAGGATTATATATAATTGATCTTGCATATATATAAAAGTGACCTTATCTCTATATGTGCGGAACGGTGTCTACAAAACTTCTTTGCTAACTTTTAGTCTACATACGTTAAACTTGATTATATAAGTGATTCGGACCAGTGGAATAAATTCGATTTGGTTTTTAACTGGTAAAAAAAAATAGCTGCTAACACGTAAAAAATTAAAAACCGGAGCCTCTTTATGTATGCTAAAAACAGCCTATCCTACCTTGACAAAATAGACTTCGTGCCTTAGTGGGGGATGCCCTTTTCTCTACCCTGCAACCTTTCTCCCACAAAAGAGACGTTGCGAGCCTGTCTTTGTTTTATCGTTACTTCCATGGCAAGTGCTCGTCTGAGCTCCAATCTCTGGTCCCCCTACGCTAATCTTTCACGATAAACACCCGTTTAGCTGAAACCACTGTCAAAAATTTTCCCCACTCTTTAGCTGTGCCAAAACCAAAACGTAGATTCCATGAACAAAGTTTCTTTCTTAGAAGTGCACGCGTGTGGAACTCTCTTCCGTTTGCATGTTTCCCACCTGACTACAACTTGGATGTCTTCAAGTCCAACATAAAAAAAATTCCTGATGAACCGCCCCCTTAAGTAAGACACTTTATCAAATCTCCAATACTAACTATTACAATGATATTATCCCATTGATTACTGTACGCGCAATAACGCTTATCCCCGACTGGTTTCCGGGCCTTGATAAGTGGTGACCTCCATTTAAAAAAAAAATTACCCGTTAAAGTTGGCTTATTTTTAAAGTTTTGATATCCATCTGTCGTTAGCCTATATGGTAACGAATAACGCTTGAACGTTAAATGTTTTGGTTTCGATTCTAGCTGATTGCACCCAAGTTATATTTGTTAGTTAGTTTTCGAAATAACTACGATATAAATACGAAATCTGCGTTAATTTTAATATCATATTTTAGCGTATTTTACTATCTGGCTACGGCGGGCGGTGCAGTAGCGCATATATATATATATATATATATATATATAATTTTTTTTTTTTTTTTTTACTATAATAATTAAATACCTACAAACACTAGTGTTTCATCCTTTCGGGATTCTTCAGTGCAGGGTGTAATATCTTTTTAAATGAATAGAAAAAAGGTGTTTTTAATATGAATATCAATATGCAAAAATCCCAAATATATATATATATATATATATATATATATACATATATATATAAATTTGGGATTTTTGCATATTGATATTTATATTAAAAACACCCTTTTTCTATTCATTTAAAAAGATATTACAACGTTGTTATATATAGATCGTGGAATTGCATTCATCTGCAAAAGATCTAGCTAATTTGTATATTCTTTTAAACGTTCAGTTTAATTAATTCCCTATTAGTTTTTTTTTCGATTTTCTTATGGGATGATCATCTTTAGTTAACTATTACGTGTAATTATATTCATGCAGATATTCTACGTGATTTATACTTGCGCAATTTTTGTGTAAAAAAAGCTTATAGTAAACACAAACCTCTTTCTATATAAATGTATGTATGCGTATATATATTTGTTTCAAAACTTTGCCTACCAAATTCCATTAAGAGGGTTTGGTCTATAGACATGAATCTTCATATATAGGGTATTCGAACCCATGCAAAACTTTATGTTTGGGTTTTAGCCGGGGAAAATTTGTACAAAAATTGAAAAATAAAAATAAAAATGGGATTTGCCAGATGAAGGTCGAACGACAGCATTACGAGTATCTATGCGTAACGTAATAGCTATTAGTTCGTGTTTTAATTTTTAACCTTGCAGCAAACATGTCTTCATAGCTCAGGCATTTACGCCAAAGGAAAAATTAAATTGTAAGCTGAACGTTTTGGTTTCGATCCTCGGTGGTGGCGCACAGGTCATATTTTTTTTTTATATATATAACTTTTTAAATCATTATTATATATTGGGTCTAATATAATCCCTACACTGTGTGACCAAAGAAAAACGGGCCCCAACTCAAATTAGGCCCTGTTTCTTAGTGTTTTGTCCGAACGAAATTTAACACAGTGTATTCTTTGTCCCAGCTCCCACTGGGCTGTTGGTGTACTCACGGTCGTTGGTTCTGCCATGTCCTGTAAAATAAGGGCAATCGGTGAATAAAAAATGGAGATATCACGTTTTTTTTTGGGGGGGGTCACCCTGTATATATAAAATAAACTTATTTTCCCCTCTGATTTTGACCTTAATAGGATTGAAAATCAAGATATTTCATGCAAATGTAATATGCACAAACCATTGGACTTACGCAAGCCGAAGGGTTATTTATGCCATTTTTTTCTTTCGCTTTATTTCGTTTTATAGTTGACTAAAAAAACTACCATGGAATTTTAACGTTCATTTTCTTTTTTTTTTTTACATAAACGTCACCACTTATCAAGGCCGATAGGCCACTCAAGGATAAGGGTTAAAGAGTGTAGAGTAGTCAAAAGGACAATATAGTAATCGATAGTAATGGAAGTTCGGTAAATTTGTTAACTTAAGTGGAACGGCTCATCAGAAACTTGTTCACGTTGGACTTGAAGACAACCATATTATAGACAGCTGGAAAGCAGGAAAACGGAAGACAATTCCACAGCTGTGCAGTTCTAAGAAAGAAGCTTTGATCATGGAATCTATGTTTAGGTTTAGGTACAGATAAAGAGTGGGGGAAATTACTGATAATGTTTTCAGCTAGTCTAGTGTTTCTTGTGAAAGTTTGGCGAGGGGAGACCATAGATTGAAGCTCAGTCGAACACTTTCCATGAAAATAACGATAAAGCAGAGACAAACTCGCAACATCTCTTCTGTGAGACAGAGGTTGCAGCGAAGAGAAAAGGACATCTCCCACCAGGCCACGAAGTCTATTTTGAACCCTATCAAGGCAGGACAAGTCTTTTCTAGCAGCTCCTGCCCATATGTGGCAACAGTACTCCATCCTTGGACGTATCTGGCTCTTATATAGATAGAGAATGCATCAGCAGTGAGATATCTACTGGATCGATAGAAGGATCCGACCATTTTTCCTGTGTTGTTTCTGTTTTTGTTTTTCAAAACACGTTCATTTTTTTTCCATGATTTTTGCTTTTTGTTTTTCTGATTTCTTTTTTAAAGAAGTCCGCTCTTCTTTTTTATTTTGTTTTCGTTTTTCTTTTTTTACATGGTTAACCAGGGTTATTACGCAGTTTGTTCTTTACTCCTCCCCCCCCCACTTACATACACACCTCCAAAAAAACGGGCAACCTCGGGTACCCCCGCTAGTATAATAATAGATACGAAGTATGCATTAATCCAAATATCATATTTAAGCGTATTTTACGACCGGGCAATGCCGAGCGGCCTGCGAGTATATATATATATATATATATATATAATATAATATAAATCTCACCTGTCTGTTTAAATGTATGTATGTATGTATGACCTGTGTCAGGTCATGTCATATGCTACTGGTACCATGTAACCCAGTACTACCTGCCTCATGGTCGAGTCACAGACGACTAAACTGCTTCCCCCGCCAGACTTGTTTGGTGAGGAGGGTGGCTAGTCTCCCTGAAGGATTAAAAACAAGACCTTCCAAAGGGCGAATGAACCCTTTTTCGGGGTCAACGGCCAACTAGCACCATGTGTGTTTGTGTGTATATATGCGTGTGCTGGGGGGAAGGGCTCCCGTAAGCCGTGATGAAGGCAACCTTTCTAGGAGAAGAAAATCTCTGATTTAAAAAAAAATAATAAAGCGGGAGACCAGTACCCGCATTAAGATGGTCTGCAGTTTAACTTGTTGCTGGCTATCCTGCTCTTTCTTGTTGCTAGATCTCAACATTTTGAACCGAGAGAGAGACTTGGCTGTCGTACAAACCTAAGACTCTGTAACATCATCTGTGTATAGATACTCCCTCAGGCATTTGTCTATTAAAATGGTCCTGTGGCGATGGAAGTCATTTTTAGGTTCATGGACTTTAAGTGTCTGAGGGAGTGGCACTCGTCTGACAAGACGTTGCAATCATCATGTATGTATGTACGTGTGTATTTCTGTCTATTCTTTCGACAAAGGCGACGGATTCTCACGAGATCAGTATCGCTTTAAAGCCCGACCTTTCAGACAACAAATATCGAAAAATTGGCTAAAAAACATAAATTACTACAACCTCAACTGGACACTTTTCTACTAGGAGGGGTTGTTTTTTTGTTGGGGGGGGGGGGGTCGCCGATATATTCGAAAGTCATCCCCCCTTGACTAACCTTAATTTAAACCTTCGCGCTTTCCAGTTTGGCGATAGACGCAATGGTTGGTTGGTTATTTTTGTTTTACGGCATATCAACCCTTTTCGGGTTATTTAATGCCGAATCCAAAGATTTTGAAAAAAAAATTTTTTTAATAGAATATATTTGTTGTTTTCACGTCGGTTTCTATTTAACCCATAGTTGGGACCCTAACAGGTACTACCACTCCAGGTCAGAGTGGACCTGGGAGCAATGGTAATTAAAGGGTGGCTCCACACTCCCCAAAGCCCGCAAGCTGGGGCCTCACCACTGGATATAGTTTAAGGTCATATCCAGGACCCCCATTGAGGGAATTTTACCCTCTGCACGGGGGGGGGGGGCTGTCGGCGTATTCTAATGCCCCACCGACAGGGCCGATAGGCGCAATGGCAAAGACGTCACGTTTTTTTGTTTTTTTTTCTTGTCAAGTTCTTTTCCTTTTTTGCGGTATGAGTTCGAGCCTGTTTGCCTGCCTGCTTACTACCACGTTTTTTTTGGGGGGAGGGATGTTTTTTTGCTCAACAAACACCCTCAAACACATGGGAAACGCCGGGCACCCAGGTTAGTGTATATATATATATATATATATATATATATATATATATATATATATATATAACTCTTAACTTTTCGGCAAAGTCGACGCAATCAGCCTGCTCACCAGGCTTATCATATCTGCACAATGTTTCGTCGGCATCTCCATCCATGGCAGTAACACCATCACGGTTACAGCTGACGTTATCTTCATCTTTTCCATTGAATCTCAAAAGTATATGAAGGAACGTCGACGTTTACACATTTTAAATTAATGCTTTGGCATAGTTTCTTTTGCCAGAGAATGTGGCGTCAATTTCGTTAGAAATTGGCAGAGTTTTAAAACAATTCATGAATCTTTTTAATCTTTCTTTTCTTTTTGTCTTTTTTTTTGTTTTTTTTTTTTGTTTTTTTTGTTGTTTTTTTTCTTTCACCTGGAAGCCAACATATTAAGTTTAGCTATTTACTACATTATAATGTTTTTAACAAACAGAAAGCGATTAATCGTAGAATGATGAATCATAGCGGAACATAACGCGATTAAACGAAGAGCAGGTTCGTACGAAATATCAACTTTTATCGCCGAATCGCTTTACATTAGAAGAACAAATTCCTCCTCGCGTATAACATGATATTTATAATTACATAACCTTCGTTCAAATCATATAAGATTGTCTTATGCGAACTAACTACCGTGTCCTAAAACTGTCATCACGTAATTGCGTAAGTAAAGAGTTAAAAAAAAAATAAAAAATAAATAAAACATCTGATGTATATGGTGATTTAGAAGTCGGGTTATCCTCAGCAGAAAATTACAGATCAACAAATAACATTAATCCGCGTTCCTACTTACTTGCCTCCCCACGAGGACAGAGTTCGACACAAGATCGGTTTTTAATGTGGGGGAAATCCAGTTCCTTCAAAAAAGGGGCTGTCTGGATGGCTACACAAAAAATAAAAAATTGCCCCAATCCAGAAGGATTTATCCTCCACTGATCGAAGTCAGAAATGGCGAAGTGTAATATCAGAACAGCTACTACACTTTGATCGTTGCGTTACTTAGATTCTTCGGACTACTGTTCTCATTTTTTAGTGTCATTTTCACAGCGTTTTGGGCCATGTTTTTTTTTTATTGCATATTCATCCCAAACAAGGCACAGTGCCACTTTAAAGTAGGGGGCTACTATCGGGGACATAAGCGACAGGGGTACTATATAGGGAGTTGGGCAGCAAGATGTTGGTTCACGTTACACTTGAACTTCTGCATGTCAGTACAATTGGGGAAGCAGGAACCCGGAAGGGAATTACAAAGTCTAGCGGTTCTGGGGAAGAAACTACTGGAGTAAAAGGCTTTCTTTCATCTAGGGATCTCAAATGTGAAGGGGTGAGATTTTGCTGCTTGTCGGGTTTGTTGGGGTATTTACGTCGAGGGGGTACAAGTGCTTGCAGTTCGTCGGAGCATTCACCGTTAAAGTAACTTCCGATCTTTTTCAATGTTCCTGTCGAACTCGGCAATCTGCACGTTCAGCGTTGCCATTGTATTTATTTTTGTAATCCATAAACAATAAAACCAGAAAGAAATAAAAAAAATGGGTAACCATTTTTTTTATTTCTTTCTGGTTTTATTGCCGCTATTTTCCCGTCTCCACCTCTCTCTCTCTCTCTCTCTCTCTCTCTCTCTCTCTCTCTCTCTCTCTCTCTCTCTCTCTCTCTATCGTCCACTTTTTCTTCTTCCTCCGACCGCATGCTATCCACAGCCGGCCCATTCTCCTCCTTGATTTTGCTTCTACTCCGAGCACGTGGCGCATATTTTTCTCCTTTTTTTTCTCTTTCTTCTTATACACACTTCCTAATTTGCATATGCGCGTTTTTCGGCTGCTGCTGCTGCCGCTAATCTTCACCAGCCAGCTATCCTTCCTCGCCGCTGATACATTCTCACGCTCTTACACGCACTGTTACGTGGCATTTCGAACGGAACCTTTTATTTAATCAGCGTAATTCGCAATTGTATTTTTCTGTCAAGCACACTGAAAATTGAACCTTTACTGTTGAGCTTTCCAGGTACTCTAACCACTGTGCCAGGGGTCCTTGCCACAATTCTAGTACTATTTTTAAGAGCCATTAACCATGTTTTATTTTTAAATGGAAATATCACTGTTTATTACTACACATTATATATATATATATATATATATATATATATATATATATATATATATATATATATATATATATATATATATAAGGAGTGAAAACCATTTTATATATGTATATATACTAGCAGTTCAGCCCGGCGTTGCCCGGGTGTTTGGGGTTTATGCTTAGCTAAAAAAAAGGGTTAATTCTTTTAACTTTGACCCCTATTATGACCCCTTAAAATTTATTGTTTTGGGCTCAAATCAAGTTATTAAGTTAGATCCATGTCCAATGAACCTATATCTATAATTTCAAGTATGTAGACCCAAAATTGTCGGAGGAGTTTGGTAGAGTTCTCAAAGGTCAAATCGTTGAACACCTTAACATCAAAATTTCTGGCCAAAACGGATTACGAAGATTTTCCCAAGTCTCAGTACCCTGTATAACAAATTTCGAGTCTGTAGACTGAAAATTGACAAAGTTATTGCGTAGGGAAATGTACACAGACACACAGACACACAGACATGTTCACTTTTATAGATATAATGTATATATATATATATATATATATATATATATATATATATATATATATTAAATTTGTCTTTACATAAGCAGTAGTTTGTTGCTACACAGTCATGAGCATATTTCGGCATCAGGCAACAACCCTAATTTTCGCCTTTCATTTAGAATTCCGTTTTCGAAAATGAAGGTTGTTGTCTGATGAGGTGTCTAGTTAGTAAATACTGGTAGACCGAAACATGCTCATGATGTGTAGCAACAAACTACTGCTTATGTAAAGACAAATGTAAAATATAACTTGATCTACTTCTGTATCGAGCACTCTTGAATAAACCTCGTTATATATCACTGATTACCCTACCTTTGGAAAATAGCAAACTCACATTATATATATATATATATATATATATATATATATATATATATATATATATATCAGAATAAAATTATCTTACAATCAACTAGTGTAGAAACCTGTGATTACAAAATACTATCCCATCTAAATAAAAATTGCTCGATATACAAGATAGAGCAAATAAAACAAAATTTTAGTCATTCAATAAATTTTCAAATTTACTAGCGGGGGGTACCCGGCGTTGCCCGGGTCTTTGGAGGTGTGTGTGCTCGGGTGCGGGTGAGGGGGGTGTTAATCAAAACATAAGAATAAGCGAAGTAAAAAAAACTAACGTAAGGCAAACGAACGATAAAGAAAACGCGAAACATTACGAACGTTAAAAAAAAAAACACGTGAAAAATGGCTTAAATAACCCTGCTTCGGGGGGTACCCAGCGTTGCCCGGGTGTTTTTGGGTGTGTTGGCGGGCGAGGGTGGGGGGTGTTAATGAAAAATGGCTTAAATAATCCTGTTTCAATATTAACATTTAAAAACTCGAAAAAAAAGACATCTCACACCATGATTCGAACCCAAAAACTTTAGATACTGAGGCCGCGTTCTAAGCAACTGAGCTAAGATGATGTCTCTGAGGTTGTGTCAGTTTTTCAAATATTTAAACTAAATTAGGTTAAAACGCCGTATGACGCATGCGTAGAAACGAATTCGTCATGAGAGGAGGGTGTTGGCTGCCCTCCCCCTGTAGAAAAGTGATGATTTCAGGGTGAAAAAAATTAACGTTTTTCGCCAATTTTTCGATATTTGTCTGGCGAAGGTTGGAAGGTTGGATATTGATCCCTTACCCGTGTGGAAAGTTTTTGCGAGACATACAAACACACATACATATATACATACACACATTTTCGCTTTTATATATATAGATAACGTGATATGTTTAAATTTCAAATAAAAAAAAACTTTATTATTCTATGTAAGACAAAGAATACATTAGAAATATTATAACTCCTTATCCTGTAGGATTTCGATGTCTACCATCTCTTCAGAGGAGAAAATATTAGCAAATAGTTATAATGGTTTACACCTTATTTGATAAAGTCAGTAAGACATGGAAAATCACAAGTAAAAGTTTTTTAAGTATTTAAATATCATAGAGTAAGGGAAGTTAATGAAAAGGATATAAAGATTTACATCCAAATTGAATGGTAAAATCCGAAGTGAATGTCTTTGAAAGCAGTGTGGTAAAGTGATCCAAACTGTATTTTGAGTAATCCACATCACAAGGTAATAGTCCGAAGTGGACATTTTCCTGGAACAATTTTCTTTGTTTATATAATATCTTGTTTATATAATGAGCCCGGTAATATATATATATATATATATATATATATATATATATATATATATATATATATATATATATATATATAAGTGAAATGGACCATTTTTCAATAAAATCGATTAATTGACTGCTCTTGTTGGAGGTCCATCACGGTACACCGGGAGGAAGCTTCACATACCTTCCCGCTGCGACTTAGTCTACAACACATTACAGTCTACATTGCACTGTAGAGAACGTACTGTTGATTTTATCAAATTATTTTTATAAATTAGAATTAAAGTTTCATATGAAAAAATCAAGTATTATGGTTCAGTTGTGCTCTAAGCAGAAACATCTATTTTCAATGCGCCCGTGTTATATCAAAGAACACACTGTTGATTTTTTATGCCGAGCCTTTTTGCATGTGCGGTAACAAAACTTCTCAAATGCTATGTGATGTTAGGCTATATAAGGTGTTAACATTAGTCAAAATCGCCTGTTTCGTATATTATCGGATTTTTTTTATCGATTATCGATTATCGATTATCGATACTTATGAGAAGATATTCCGAGGCAAAATCAGTCAGAACACTGCCAGGCTCATAAAGTACCTTTGCCGGAAATTTCATAAAAATCGGCCCAGCCGTTTTCGAGTCCATAGGGAATGAAGTTCCTTTTATATGATAGGTAGTAGATAGATAGATGTATGTGTCTGTTCGTGTGTTTGTTTGCTTGTTTGTTTGTGTATGTGTGTGTGTGTGTGTGCATAGAAGATTTCTCCTCGTCAACAATGGTCAAAGTTAAAGCATTTTTTAACAAAGAAGTTACCACTTATCAAGGCCAAGACGCCACTCGAGGATAAGGTTAATGAGTGTACAGTGGTCAATGGGACAGTGACGCTAGTAATTGTTAGTAGTGGAAATTTGGTAAATTGGATTACTTATGGGGAACGGCTCATCAAGAATTTGTTTATATTGGACTTGAACACGATCATATCATAGTCACCCGGATTGACTTGGATGCATTTTTTTTTTGTCGAATTGATGGTTGAATATGGTTGAATTTCTGCCCATTTTAACATTAAATATTAATCTTATATTAATCTGATAGCAGGGAGACGTGGCGATGCCCGGGATTGAATGTTTCATCCTCTCATGTTGTGTGATTTACAGCGGTGAACTTGACAATTTTTAAATCAAATTGATTAATTGCCTGCTTTAATTAGGGACCCATCACGCTTCATCGGGAGGAAGTTTCACATGCCTCCCCGTACTGACTTAGTTCAAAATATATTCTAGTCTAAATTGCACTGTAGAGAACCTACTGCGAATTTTATAAAGTTTAAAATGCAAAACTTCAAGTATCATTGTTCAAGTGTGCTCTAAACAAAAACATTCATCACGAAGGCGCTCCTGTCATATCAAATAACATACTGTTAATTTTATATGTATGGCCTTTCTACTTGTGCGTTGATAATGGCTTGAATTCAAGTTTAAAATAAAAAAAATTCAAGTATCCTGGTTCAATTGTGCTTTAAACAGAAACATTCATTTCGAACGCGCCCTTTTCATAACAAAGAGCCTACTGTTGATTTTATATGCTGGATCTTTCTGCTTGTGTGGTAATAAAACTTCTCAAATGCACTTGCGATGTTAGGCTGTATTAAATGTTACCTTTGATCCAAATCGCCTGTTTATTGTTTAATTGGATTTTTTCGATCATCGATTATCGATTATCGATTATCGATTATCGATCATCGATTATCGATCATCGATACTTATTGAACACATTCCGATATAAAACCTATCTAAGAACACTGCCAGATATATAAAGTGCATTTTTTAAAGTTTCATAATAATCGACCCACAATACACACACACACACAGTTTCTTTATATCTATCTATCTATAATTATATCCATCTCTCTGTCTGTGTGTCTGTCTGTATACATTTCCCTACGCAATAACTCTGTCAATTTTTAATCTACAGACTCAAAATTTGAGAGACAGGGTACTGAGATTTAGGGAAATCTATGTGATTGATTTTCGGCCAGAAATTTGGCTGTTTTGTTTTGGGCTCAAATCAAGTTATTAAGTTAGATCGTGTCCAAGGAACCTATATCTAAAATTACAAATGTTTAGACCCAAAGTTGTCGGAGGAGTTTGGTAGAGTTCTCAAAGGCCAAATCGGTAGACTTTGACCCCTTTACAGACAAATTTCTGGCCGAAAACCGATCACAATCGATGTTCCCAAATCTCAGTACCCTGTATATCAAATTTCGATTTCGTAGACTAAAAATTGACAGAGTTATTGCGTAGGGAAATGTACACAGAAACACACACACACAGACACACAGACATGTTCACTTATATATATATATATATATATATATATATATATATATATATATATATATATATATAGTGAATAAATGACAAAAAACTATATTCCGAAATTCATGATGTTCACCATCTTATTATTTATTCCTTTAATTCAGTTGACGTTTACAATTCGTGACAGTATCTGTTTCGTAGCGCAAAATTAATCACTTAATTATTATATCAATCAGTGAATCTATTATGCCCTTAACTCATCAGAAGAAATAGCAACAATCAATCCGTCAAAATTGAGCTTCTTAAATAAGGATTGGTATATATTATAAGAAAATATATTTCTACAAAAAAAAAAAAAAAAATATATATATATATATATATATATATATATATATATAGAGAGAGAGAGAGAGAGAGAGAGAGAGAGAGAGAGAGAGAGAGAGACTAGCTGTACCAGGCCACGCGTTGCTGTGGCTCAGTTTGTTTAAATGGAACACATTCCTCAAGAAAAATTGCATTTTGTTCGTTTATTTACTTTTATTATTTTTTGCAATTTTTTTTATCAATAAAAGTTGTTTTTTTTTTACCCCCCAAAATTAATTTTTTACCATAAATTTTTAGGTGAAAGTTTTTTGTTTGTTTTTTTTCAGAAAAACTAGCACTTTCTTAAAAGAAATTTGGCAGTAAACGTTTCTTTTTGAAAACGGATTTTTTATTATAAAAAGAACAGATGAATGCTTTATATGAACATTGTAAATAGTTAGCTGAAAGTAGAGAAAAGTTTGATTTTTTTTCTCAAGAGACTGTACAAATTATTTTTTTCAACAG
>NC_136527.1:102711529-102729029 GCF_053919585.1 Euprymna scolopes | reverse complement strand
TTATACGGCGATAATTGAGAGGGGCAGTCCTTTCAACAGAATTTTTGTACACTGACACCACAGCGGCCGTCTTCCAGCTATTAGAGAAGCAAGATTCAGCAAGGCATTTGTTGTAGAGCTTGGAAAGTTGTGGGCTAGCTCAGTTGAGCATTTCTTAATTAGTATAGCAGGGATGAGATTAGGCCCACACGCCTTGGAGGTGTCTAAGTTTTCTATAATATCGCAGACATGGGAAGGAGTGATTTTCACATCATCTAATGTGGCATAGGGAAATTTTTTTTGGGGGGGTAGTTGTTTGTTAGCTCTAAAGTAGAGCTGGAGGCGAATTGCCGGACAAGCGGTTCCGTCTTTGCGGTTGGCATGAATGAGACCTTCTGATTGTTTGATAGTGGTGCGATTGCTGACTGCCCTTGTTTCAGTACACTAGTTATAAATTTTCAAGAAATCACGAGTTCCTATCTTTTGCGATTCTGTGCGTTCTCTGGTTATTTCAGCATGCCTTCTTTTGGCTGTCACTATTTCTCTCTTACAATTTCTAGCATCAATTTTTGCCTATTTGTATTTGACTTATGACGTACGAACCGGCAGAAGGAATGCTGTCTGTGAGCCATGGCAGCTGTATAATAATACAAATTTAAATTCCAACGTCCTCTCCCTACCACTCCCCTTTCTTTTCTAACTACCCTTTATCTACGATTTTTCCATTCTTATTTGACTTTATAACTTAGTCCATCTATGAATTCTGACGATGCTATTGGATTTTTTTCCTCTCTTTGAGGATTTTCCTCTAGCTGAAACAATTTGTAAACTCATTCTGGACTCACAGTAATAAATTTCCTATATATATATATATATATATATATATATATATATATATATATATATATATATATATATTTATATTTATATGTATATATATATATATACTAGGAAAAATACCCGTCGTTGACTGGGTTCAAATACAGCCTACAGAAAATGGACTCTGATTTATGAAAGTATGATAGGTTATGAAAAGAAAGGGTTGTAAATTTGGGTTGAATGTGGGGGTATCAAAACCAAAGAAAATTTATTGAAAGTAAAAATATAATAGATAAACCCCATAATTTATTATACAATACCTGTTCACACTGAAGCACTTATCACAATATTCTGTGGATCTTTATTAAAAAACCTTGTTAAACTTTGTGATATATTTCCATTCTATGGAGGTCAGGTGCGAACGAACACCCCATAATTTTATTATACCATATTTCTTCAAATTGAAACATATTTATCAAAGTATACTTACGCAGATAGATATGAAAAGTCTTTATTAAAGTTTGTGCCGATTTCCATTCTATGGAGGCCAGGCGCGAACGCAGACCCCACAATTTTATTATAACATCCCTATTTAAGTTAAAACATACTTATCAAGGTGTTCTTATGTACATCTATATCAAAAACACTCGTAAACGTTTTTTTTTTAATTCTTAAATTTTTTTATTTCCATACTTTGTGGACCAGGCGCGAACGCAGACTCCACAATTTTAATAAACCGCCGTTCTGCCAGATAAATCATACCCATTCCTGTGTCTCGATACATCTTCTATCATCATATGTAATCGGTTTTTTAAAATAGTCAATCATATAGGAGCCTATTCGTGACCACACATACACACACACACATACACATTCAGCTTTATATATATATATATATATATATATATATATATATATAGTCGTACACATACAGCACTGTTTCGCTGTTTCACAGCTCTTCAGTGCGGCTAGACAGGCAACTGCCTCAAGCCAGGATCGAAACCTGACTGCCCAAATGTGTGTGTGTGTGTGTATATATATGTATATATATGTATATATATATATATATATATATATATATATATATATATTGGTCATATAGAAATATGTATTATCTATCCTAGAAATAACCTGTTTAGGCTTCTTGGTGTAAATTAAAGAATTATATAATGAGTATTATTTCATACTAGCATTTCGGCCCGGCGTTGCCCGGGTGTTTGGAGGTGTTTGCTGAGAAAATAAAAACGGTCAATTTTTTTTAACTTTGACCTCTATTATGCCCCATTAAAATTTATTATTTTGGGCTCAAATCCAGTTATTAAGTTATATCCATGTCCAAGGAACCTATATCTAAAATTTCAAGTGTTTAGATCCAAAAATTGTCGGGGGAGTTTGGTAGAGTTCTCAAAGGTCAAAAGTAAAAGAAAAAAGTAAAAACAAAAATAAAAAGTAAAAATAAAAAGTAAAAATAAAAAAGTAAAAATAAAAAAGTAAAAACAAACAAGTAAAAATAAAAATTAAAAATAAACAAGTAAAAATAAAAAAGTAAACATAAAAAGTAAAAAAAGTAAAAACAAAAAGTAAAAATAGAAAAAGTAATAACAAAAAGTAAAAACAAAAAAGTAAAAATAAAAAGTAAAAAAAAGTAAAAGTAAAATAAAAAAGTAAAAACAAAAAAATAACAACAAAAAAGTAAAAACAAAAAAGTAACAACAAAAAAGTAAAAATGAAGCAACTAAAATAAAAAAGTAAAAATAAAAAGCAAAAATAAAAGTAAAAATAAAAAGTAAAAATAAAAAAGTAAAACAAAAAAAGTAAAAACAAAAAAGTAAAAATAAAAAGTAAAAATCAAAAAGTAAAAACAAAAAAGTAAAAATAAACATTAAAAATAAAAAAGTAACAACAAAAAAGTAAAAATAAAAAAGTAAAAACAGAAAGTAAAAAAAAGTAAAAATAAAAAAGTAAAAATTAAAAATTAAAAAAATGTAACAACAAAAAAGTAAAAACAAAAAAGTAAAAATAAAAAAGTAAAAATAAAAAATAAAATAAAAAAGTAAAAATAAAAAGCAAAAATAAAAAAAATAAAAAAGTAAAAATAAAAAAAGTAAAATAAAAAAGTAAAAACAAAAATAGTAAAAACAAAAAAGTAAAAATAAAAAATAAAATAAAAACAGTAAATACAAAAAACTAAAAACCAAAAAATAAAAAAGTGAAATAAAAAAGTAAAAACAAAAAAGTAAAAATAAAAAAAGTAAAACATGTAAAAGTAAAAAAAGTAAAAACAAAAAAGAACAAATAAAAAGTAGAAATAAAAAGTAGAAAATAAAAGGAAAAACAAAAAAGTAAAAACAAAAGAGTAAAAATAAAAAAAATAAAATAAAAACAGTAAATACAAAAGAACTAAAAACAAAAAAAATTAAAAACAAAAAGTAAAAGTAAAAAAAACAAGAAAAACAAAAAAGTAAAAACAAAAAATTAAAAACAAAAAAGTAAAAAACAAAAAAGTTAAATACAAAAGTAAAAACAAAAAAGTAAAAATAAAAAAGTAAAAACAAAAAAAAGTAAAAACAAAAAATTTTAAAATAAAAAAAGCAAAAGTAAAAAAGTAGAAACAAAAAAATTAAAAGCAAAAAAGTAAAAACAAAAAAGTAATATAAAATAGTAAAAATAAAATAATAAAAACAAAAAAGTAAAAATAAAAAAGTAAAAAAAAAGTAAAATAAAAAAAGTAAAAATAAAAAAGTAAAATGAAAAAGTAAAAGCAAAAAGTAAAAACAAAAAGCAAAATTAAAAAGTAAAAACAAAAAAAGTAAAACAAAAAAGTAAAAACAAAAAAGTAAAATTAAAAAGTAAAAACAAAAAAGTAAAATTAAAAAGTAAAAACAAAAAAGTAAAATAAAAAAGTAAAAACAAAAAAGTAAAATAAAAAAGTAAAAAACAAAAAAGTAAAATAAAAAAGTAAAAACAAAAACATTGAAAACAAAAAAATAAAAACAAAAAAGTAAAAATAGAAAGTAAAATAAAAAATGTAAAAACAAAAAAGTAAAAATAAAAAAGTAAAACAAAAAAGTAAAAAAAAGTAAAAATAAAAAAAGTAAAACAAAAAAGTAAAAAAAAAGTAAAAATAAAAAAGTAAAAACAAAAAAGTAAAAATAAAAAAAGTAAAAATAAAAAAATTCAACGAAGTTGTTGATAGTTCTCAGTAAAAAGAATCTGCCTCTTATATAGGTAGAACATTGCGTCAATCTAAGTGACCTACATTTAAAATTTCAAGTGCTTACACCGAAAATTTGCCGAATAGTTTGGTATAGTCTGCAAATGTCAAATAGCAGCCAAATTTTCGCCCGAAACTGATTACAATGCTTGCTGCATGTCTGAATACCAGCTATGTAAAATTTAAAATATTTAGACCCAAAATGGGCTGAGTAGTTTGCTAGACCCCGCAAAGTCAAATCTTGTGAACTTTGACCCCTTGGCAGCTCAAATCTTGGATCCAAACCGTTTGCCCTATCTCAGAATACCCTTTATATAAAATTTCAAATGTTTAGACCAGAAATTGTCTGAGTAATTTGGTAGAGACCGCAGAGGTCAATTCTTTTTATCTTTGACCCCAATTTGACCTCTTAACATTTATTTTGGGGGGGGGGGCTCAAATTAAATTATAAAGTTTGATCCATGCCCACGTAACCTATATCTAAAATTTCAAATGTTTAGATCCAAAATTGAATTTGGTAGAGTTTTCAAAGGTCAAATTGTTGAACTTTGCCCCCTTGACGGTCAAATTTCTGGCCGAAAACCAATTAAAAAGATTTTCCCAAATCTCAATACCCCTTATGCTAAATCTCGAGTCTGTGGACCGAAAATTGACAAAGTTATTTGGTAGGGAAATGTACACAGACAGACAGACAGACACACACACACACACATTTTCACTTTTATAGACATATAGATACTAGCAGTTCACTCCGGCTTTGCCCGGGCCCTATCTACTGTTCATAACTTGCCCTACGTGTGAATACACTTTGTGTACGATTTAAAATGTTTAGATCAAAAACCAATTAAAAAGATTTTCAAAATCTCAAAACTCCTTATGTCAAATCTCGAGTCTCTAGGGTAGCGAAATGCACACACACATTTTAATTTTTATAGATAGATAGATAGATAGATAGATAGATAGATAGATAGATAGATAGAAATGAAATTGTCTATATATGTGTGTCATTTTTTTAAATCAGTTTTTGGGCAAAAATTTGGCTACCAAGAGGTCAAAGTTTAAAGAGTTGACATTTGCAATCTCCACCAAACTCCTCCGCCAATTTTGTGTCTAAACATTTGAAATTTTAGATGTCAAACTTCTTTATATATAAATACATATGCACATAAAGTTATGAACAGTACATAGGACCCGAGCAAAGATGGGTTGAACTACTAGTATATATATATATATATATATATATATATATATATATATATATATATATATATATATATATATATATATATATATATATATATATATATACCTTTCCTCTCACACTCCCGATCATCCACCTTACACCTCAGGACTGTTCTTGTATCACATATTATCTTATTTTATCTTATTGCCTCTGTTTTTTGTTTTTTGTTTTTTGTTTTTGTTTTTTTTATTTTTTCATCCTCTGACCGAGGAACTATATCGCGAGGCGGACAGTTAACAGATTCCTTCCGCCCAGTCGGTTATCAGGCGATCAGCTTTCCGAACAAGAAGCTGTTCACATTTACATGTAACGTGAAACGGTCTGCGGCTGAATATCTTTTTTTTTTTAAGTTAACCGAACAGACATGGTTCGCTTGAATCTATGGAAGTAAAAGCACAAAGTTCTTATGTTGTCAATAAACAAATTAATTCAAATAAATGAGTTTCATATATATATATATATATATATATATATATATATATATATATATATATATATATATATATATATCTGACTTACTTGTTGTTCCATCAAATACTTTGGCTTGCAAAATCCGATCCCGCCTTTTGCTAATTCCTACCCTCTGATGAGAAGGAAAGTATTTCTTCGAAACTCCGTGGATTAAGGACTATCCACATATCTAGTGTTTCCTTTTCAGATTAAATATGTTTTTAACTCTTTTCAAAGTGTTTTAACATGTTTTATTAACTGTTTGCTCGTATATATATATATATATATATATATATATATATATATATATATATATATATATATATATAATTAGGGGTTTTTTTTAAGAAATCCAGCAGAGTGCTCAATTATGAGGAAAATCCTAAAATAAGAGCGTTTTATTTATATTTTGTTTACAGAAAGTTTTTAGATGAGATAAGTCATTGGTACCGTCGGTTTCAACCCCGATAATTAGGGACCGTTTTAGATATTTATATTAAGCTCTCTTCGGCCAATACTCATCTTATTATAATTAATATGATATTTTGATTAATGCAGATTTCGTATTTATTATTATATAAAATTGAGTAATGTTTTATGAAGTTAAAAAAAATAAATAAATAACTCGTGCGCTCCCACCGAGAATCGAAACCAAAACGTCTAGCTTACGATTTACTTTTTTCCTCTGACGTTAATGCTTGAGCTATAAAGATATGTTTGCTGCCTGGCTAAAAATCAAAACATAAACCAATAGCTAATACGTTACGCATGCATATTCGAAATGCTGCCGTTCTTCCTACACCTGGCAAATTCCATTTTTTTTTAATTTCATACTTTTGCACCGCTAAAAGCCAAATGTAATGCTTCGCGTATTTTGAATACCCTATATATTCATTTTCATGTCTGTAGACCAAAAAGTGACAGGAGTTTGAAAGGCAAAATTTTTCAAACAAATATATATATATATATATATATATATATATATATATATATATATATATATATATATATATATATATATATATATATACAGAAAGAGTTTTGTGTTTACTATAACCTTTTTACGCAAATATTATGCAAGTATAAATCATGTAGAATATCTTCATGAATATAATCACACGTAATAGTCAACTAAAGATGATCATCTAATAATAAAAACGAAAAAAAAACTAATAGGGAATCAATTAAAATGAATGTTTAAAAGAATATGCAAATTACCGTTTGCTAGTGAATGCAATTCCACGATACGTATATCACAAAGATGCATTTCTTTTTAAATAAATCGAAAAAGGGTTTTTAATATGAATATCAATGAACAAAAACAAAAAATTCGTAAGAGTATAGTTATTTAGCTACATAAAAGGTTACTTCGATAGTGTTCAACACGTTAGTAGAGCTATGTAGAAAGTTTTGAAAATATAAAGCAATAAGGCTACACTGAATTGTCCATGTTTCATATTCGTGGGGATTCGTCAGGCTACTGAATCTTTTATCGGCAATCATCGTTGTTCCGCTTCTTTGTAAAATTTTCACCGCTGCATTGCTTCTTCGTCCAGCTGCGATCGTCTCATCTGTTCAGCTAGACGAATAAAAACTTCTTTTCATGCAGAAAGGACACAAGGAGACGTTTGCTGAAAGTTTCTTAACGGTTTATTTGGAGAGATTGGAGAGAATCGAT
Organism: Euprymna scolopes; assembly: GCF_053919585.1. NCBI lineage: Eukaryota > Metazoa > Mollusca > Cephalopoda > Sepiida > Sepiolidae > Euprymna > Euprymna scolopes. Next base: position 102,721,646 of record NC_136527.1, on the reverse strand, counting down.
TCTTTATGCTCTATGTCTGATTGAGCACTCTTGTGTATCTCTCGTTAAATGTAAACGTTTATTCTTCTTTGAATATAATATACCTCTAGTAGTATAAGCTCTTTATAGTGTTGAGCACTCTTAAAGGTTGGATACTGACTTAAAAATCTAAATATAATGTTTATATTGCTCTATGTGTTATTGAGAACTTTTATGTATCTCTCGTTAAATTCAAACGTCTGTTCTTCTTTGAATATAATATACCTGTAGTAATATAAGCTCTTTATAATGTTGAGCGCTCTTCAAGGTAGGATTCGCACTTAAAAATCTAAGTGAAAATGTCTATATTGCTCTATGTACAATTGAGCACTTATGTAGCTCTCGTTAATTTTAAACGTTTAATATTCTTTGAATACAATATACCTGTAATAATATAAGCTCTTTATAGTGTTGAGCACTCCTCAACGTTGGATGCTCACTTAAAAGTCTAAATGAAAATGTCTTTATTGCTCTATGTATAATTGAGCACTTTTATGTATCCCTCGTCTAATTTAGACGTTTATTCTTAGTTGAATATAAAAACGTTTAGTAATATAAGCTCTTTATAGTCATGAGCACTTTTGGGGGTTGGATTCTCACTTAAACAACTAAATAAAATGTCATTACCGCTTTATGTCTGATTGAGCACTCTTATGTGTCTCTCGTTAAATTTAAACGGTTATTCTTAATATATCAGAAGATATTAGAGAGAGAGAGAGAGAAAGAGAAAGAGAGAGAGATGGAGAAAGAGAGAGAGAAAAAAGAGAGAGATGGAGAAAGAGAGAGATGGAGAAAGAGAGAGAGAGAAAAAAAAGAGAGATAAAGAAAGAGAGAGATGGAGAAAGAGAGAGAGAGAGAAAGAGAGAGGGAGAGAGGAGGAGAGAGAAAGGGAGAGGGGGAGAGACGAACTCATTAATTATTTTGCTTCTCTTCTTATTTTCTACATTAGAGAAAGCGAGAGAGGAAGAGAGAGAAAGAGAAAGAAAGACGGAGGAAAGAAAGATAGAGAGAAAAGGAGAGAGAAAGAAAGAAAGACAGAGAAGAAAAGGAGAAACAAGTACGTCAGAGACTAACAAGAAATGTCAAAACTGTGCCCCAGCAAAGATCAGCGCGCTGAACCGGATGTGGACGCTGACGCAATGTAAGAACATTTGATCCAGCGGATATGACGTCACATGGAGTCTGAAAAAGATATCAAGAGATATTTTACATTGAAGAAGTCGTGAGAAGAGTACAATTGGGGTTTTGTTCATTTTTTTACTAGGATAGGGTTCACCGCTTATCAAGGACCAGAGACCACTCGAGGATAAGTGTTTCAAGTGACCGGTAAGACATCACCGTGATGATCGATAATGTTAGAGCTTGCTTAGAATTTATTTACGTTAGACTTGAAAAGGACCTGGTTATAATCAACTGGGAAGCAATCCCTCGGTATTGTGTTGCACAAACAGTAGTTCTATGAAAGAAACTTTGCTCATGGAATAGAAAATGAGCGAAATTGTTGACAGTTGTTGTAGCTAGAGGAGTGGGGGTTGCGTTTTTTTACAAAGTGTCACCACTTATCAAGGCGAGAGGCCACTCAAGGATAAGGGTTAACAAGTGTACAGTAGTCAATGGGAAAATGTCGTAGTAATCGTTAGTAGTGGAAATTTGGTAAATTGGATTACTTAAGGAGAACGGCTCATCAAGAACTTGTTTACATTAGACTTGAGGATGACCATATTGTATTTATTTGGAAAGCAGGCAAACGGAAGAGAGTTCCACAGGTGTTCAGTTCTTGGAAAGAAACTTTGTTCATGGAATCTACGTTTAGGTTTAGGCACAGATAAAAAGTATGGGAAATTATTGATAGTGGGTTCAGCTAGACGAGTGTTTTAATGCGAATAAATCTAACCCCAACCCTAACTCTAACCCTAACCCATCCGGGCTATAGATAAAGGTTCATAAAAATATCGATAGATCAGAGATAGACTCGCAACATCTCTTTTGAGAAAATAAGATTAAATGACGAAGAGGGAAGAAGAGAGAGGGAAAGAGAGAGAGAGGGAAAGAGAGAGAGAGGGGGAAAGGGAAAGGAGAAGACAGAGTGAGTTGAGAGGAAAAAAAGAGAGGAGGAATAAATAGAGAGGGGGGAATGCTTTTTGATTTTGTTAAATTCCTTTGATTTCGGGGTGAAATGACGTCAACAATTAATAGACAAAGAGAAAAGGGAAGAGGAAGAAAAAGGAGGAAGCTAGGCACCGCCAAAACTGGGGGGGGGGGCAGGTCAGTACTTTTTGACGGACCGTCTTTTTAAAAATCTACCAAAAATCAGGTAATTATCCGATCAATACGAAATTTTCAGCGATTATTAAGAGAAGAATGAACTTTATAACAGTGTACTTATTTTTCATAAACGATATTTATATATATATTTTATTTTACTTACAAAACCCCCTCTTGTTTTGAGGGGGTACAAATATGCTTAAAATAATCATCTGAAACTGAACACAACATATTGTGTTGTTGTAAGGGACAGAAATATAGATTTAAAAAAAAATTGTTTGCATACCTTATTTTGACGTCTGAATATCAGAACTTCGATTGTGTTTAATTATCCCGCTTTTGAGTTTTGAAGTGTGAAATTCGGTGAATATGTTAAGTAAAATAATTAATTTAAGTTAAGCAAAACAAAAAAATAATTTATAATATTTATACGAAAAAAGCCATTTTAAAATTTTTGATAAATAAATTAACAATTTTTTTTTAGCGAGCCGAATAATGCATGACCATTATTAAACAGGGCATGCTTTGAAGAAGTGATACAAAAAAAAATTCGATAAATATTGTGCCCTTTGTGTTAAAAATAGCATCACTTTTTCGATCCCGTTTGAAAACGTTTGCCGCCTTTCGACTACGGTGGACCAAACGCGCTGAAATAATTGTTTTTTATTCTGCTTTAAATTGCCCCTCCCCATTTTGGGGAGCCTGGCCCCACACACATACACATTAAAAACCAAACTCATACAAATGGTCACCCATCTGGTACTGGCCAGCCTCAGCGTTAATAATACATTGAAATTTTCGTCACTGAAAAATAAGTTTTTTTGGCCTGTTTGGTTTTCCATAGTTTGCTTTTTATCAAGCACAAACGTAAACAGTGTCGATCTAGACTCTAGATCGACGCGAAGTAATTGGCTGCCTATATGAATAAGTGGAATTATTTGAAATCCAGGTACTTATATTATAATATTTTTGCATATTCTCATAGAAAATCATCCTAAATCTTAGTTACACAACAAATAAATAAATGAATTATTTCAAAAACCTTTTTTTAAAAAATATTTATGTACGTTTTTTGTGCAAGACAAAAAATGTCAATTGTTAACTTTTGGTGAAAATTAAACATTTAAAATTTAATTGAAAATAGTAGAAAAAGTTTTACATTATTCTGTTTTCTATATGAAAAAATTCAGGGTTTTATCTTTCTGGAAAAAAAAGTTACTCAGAAATAATGGATTTTAATAAATGTAATTTCGTTTTAAAAAACAACAACAACTTGATTTTTCGGCCATTTTTGGCGGTGCCTAGAGGAAGAGAAAGGGGAACGAAAAAGAGGGAGCAAAAAAGTAGGAAGAGAAAGAGGGGGGGGATATACAAAGTCGGAATTGGAAGCTTGGATTGTTTTGAGGTTTGTTTGTTTTTTTTTGTTTTTTGTTTCTTTTTTGTTTTTGTTTTGTTTTTTTTGGGGGGGTTGTTTTTGTTTTTCTGATTTTTTTTTTTTTTTGTTTTTTTTTTTTGTTTTTGTTTTTTTTATTTTGTTTTTGTTTGTTTTTTGCTTTTTTTTTTTGTTCTTGTGTTTTGTTTTTGAGGCTGGGGATACAAGCAAGTCTGAGGACCAATTTGAACAAATAAAGATAAAAATCGAACGCAAACTTACAAACATCTTTCGCGGTTGAGTGACCAGGCAGAAGCGATGGCAGGAGCAAATATAATAAAACATAAAAATATTACATTGTTGAGATATAAAACTTCGACCCGGAAAAGAAATTAAGAAAAACAAGTCAATCAGGACAACGTAAGGATGGGACAAAGTCCAATCTGAGTTGGTTGGTTGGTTGGTTGTTTTGTTTTACGGCATATCAACCCTTTTCAGGTTATTTAATGCTGAATCGAATGATTTTGAAGAAAAAATTTTTAATAGAATATATTTGTTGTTTTCAAGTCGATTTCTATTTAACCCATAGTTGGGACCCTAACAGGTACTACCACTCCGGGTCAGAGTGGACCTGGGAGCAATGGTAATTAAAGGGTGGCTCCACACTCCCCAAAGCCCGCAAGCTGGGGTCTCACGGCTGGATATAGTTTAAGGTCATATCCAGGACCCCAATCTAAGCAATACTGCTCTATATTGTATGCACACTAACGTAATGTACTTGCAATAACCTTTATCCCTGAGTGGCTTCCGGGCCTTGATAAGTGGTGACCACTGTGTAAAAAAAAAATGCAATATTCTGATATGGATTTTATATTCAACTCCTCATATTACGCGGGGCTAGTTTGCCTAATTGTCTTAAACTGCCTATCGAACACGCACCAACAAGAGACGCCCTACGTAACAGAATGGTCGATAGCGGAAACATCTAGACTCCGACACGTAAAACCGAGCATGGCCCTCGCTCATCTACATCTTCCCGGTCGACAAGTGTGAACGGTCCAAACCCAGACGCCTCCTACAATCAGCCACCATTCTCTTTGTGTGTCTCTTTGCTAGAAACCCTGATTGAGAAAATACTCTGAAACAGTTCAAGGGAGATAACTCTAAACGAAACATGAATTTTCATAAACTCATAAACGGTAAATGGCAGCGTAAAAACTCTGTTGTGGAGAGAGAATTAAAACTTAAGGTAGAATATAACAGAACTGTATGAAGTTTATTTTTTAAGATCTTTACGAGCAGGGACACCTGACGTTGCCTGGGATTGAATGAGGATCAACGAATGTTCTACACTTCCAATAATTTTGTTAGCATCAAAATCAATGAAATCGCTCATTTTTCGATTAAATTGGTTGATTGCCTGCTCTAGGAGGAAGCTTCATATGCCTCCCCGTAGTGACTTAGTCTGCAACACATTCTAGTCTACAGGGTGGTCAAAAAGTCAGGTAACATTTTAAAGAAAAACGATATTAGCAATACACGTATATTTAAGTACCATACATTGAAATATAAAATGAAACAAACATGAAATATGTTTATTTTGTCAATTGTCGTCCATTTCTCTCTATCAATCGCTGGAAGCGATTAACCACTGATTGTGTAACACGTGTAATCATGTCAGCGGATATCCGTGCAATCTCCTCTTCAATAAATAGACGCTATTGTATCAGGCTTCTTGCCATAAACGCTATCCTTTACATAGCCCCAAAGCCAGAAATCAGGAGGGGTAGTTTATATATTACACTCAAATATTTAAACAAATAATATTAAACGAATAGAGATTATAATGGATCATATTGTTTTTTCTACCTTTAACATGTTACCTGACTTTTTGACCACCCTGTAGTTCAAAGTTTGGGAAAATTCACATCGAGGGCATTTCCGTCTCTTCAGCCTCGGTTCTAGGCGGATCATGTTCCTCCAGGAGGACACATTTGTCAATGGGTTCTAGGATATTTCCTTCTCAGTCTTTTCTCGCTACTCAACTCCCTATATAGTGTTCCTGTGAAACATGATCCCAAATACATCCAAGGAACAATTACATTGAGAGTATCGCCAGGACGGCTGAGAAGAAAGTAGGTTCTCTCTACCGTGCTAGAAAACTACTAACATCCGAAAGTATCCTGTACCTCTATAAGGCCACCATCCGTCCATGTATGGAGTATTGTTTTTCACATTTGGGCTGGTGCATCTGCTATTTGTCTCTCGCTCCTAGACAGGGTTCAAAAGAGAGTCGCCAATCTGATAGGTCCTGAACTGTCATCTAAACTTCAGCCTCTGTCCCATCGACGAAATGTTGCATCCCTCTGCCTATTCTACAAATATTTTAACGGTGAATGCTCTGACGAACTGCAATCACTTGTGCCCCTTGACGTAAATACCCCTAAAAACCCGACAAGCAGCTAAATCCCACCCTTTCACAGTAGAGATCCCTAGACGTAAGAAAGTCTTTTACTCCAGTAGTTTCTTCCCCAGGACAGCTTTTTGGGGTTTTTTTTTTTACATGGTGGTCACCTCTTATCAAGGCACAAAAGCCACTCGGGGATAAGGGTTAGCTAGACTTTGGAATTTCCTTCCGGGTCCCTGCGTCCCCAACTGTACTGACATGCAGAAGTTCAAGTGCAACGTGAACCGACATCTTGCGGCCCAACTCCCTACACAGTACCCCTGATGCCTATGTCCCTGATAGTAGCCTCATACAACAAATGTTGGGGTGAAAATGTAAAAAAAAAAAAAGAAAAAGTGGCCTTGTTTAAGGTGAAAAAGAATTAAAAACAAAGATAGTGAATAAAAATTACTGTCACATCTGGGCAGGAGCTGCTAGGAAACCTTATCCTGCCTTGGCAGAATTCAGAATAGACTTCGTAACCTAGTGGGGGGGGCTTTTCTCTTCCCTGCAACCTCTTTCTCATAGAAAAGACGTTGCGAGCCTGTTTTATCGTTATTTTCATGGCAGGTGCTCGTCCGAGTCTCAATCTGTGGTCCCACCTCGCCAAACTTTCACAAGAAACACTCGTTTGGCTGTAAACACTATCAATAATTTCCCCCACTCTTTATCTGTGCCTAAACATAAACGTAGATTCCATGAACAAAGTTTCTTTCTTAGAACTGCACACCTGTGGAACTCTCTTCCATTTACCTGCTTTCCAGCTGACTACTTCAAGTCCAATGTAAACAAATTCTTTATAAGCCGTTCCCCTTAAGTAATTCAATTTACCAAATTTACACTTCTAACGATTACTATGATATTTTCATGGCAAGTGCTCGTCTGAGCTCCAATCTATGGCCCCCCCTTACCAAACATTCACGAGAAACACTCGTCTAGCTAAAACTACTATCAACAAATTCTCCCACTCTTTATCTGTGCCTAAACCTAAACGTAAATTCCATGAACAAAGTTTCTTTCTAAGAACTGCACGCATGAGGAATTCTTTCATTTGCCTGCTTTCCAGCTGACTACAATGTCTTCAAGTCCAATGTAAACAAGTTCTTGATGAGCCGTTCCCCTTAAATAATCCAATTTACCGAATTTACACTTCTTTTTTACATAGGCGTCACCACATATCAAGGCCGATCGGCCACTCAAGGATAAGGGTTAAAGAGTGTAGAGTAGTCAAAAGGACAATATAGTAATCGATAGTAATGGAAGTTCGGTAAATTTGTTAACTTCTAACGATTATTGTGATATTGTCCCATTGACTACTATACACTCTTTAACCTTTATCCTCGAGTGGCCTCTGTGCCTTGTTTTTTTTTATAAAGTCAGAAGCAAATTTTGGATTTTTCAACTAAGTATGAAGTCTGCAGATAAGGGTTCACTTGCAGAATTATGGACTTGGCCCTTCGACACACCTAGACTATTTCTTTGTTCTTTTGCTGGCGGGGTGCCCGTCTGCAAATAGACTAATAAAGTGAACGCATTTTTTACATGTGAGAAGCTCACCATGTGTAGGTACTTAGGACCCTAACCCTAACCCTTACCCAAACCCACCATCTTGAACTCGGTATTCCGTAACATTAATTTCTTGTAAAGAAAGAAAAGCAATTAAAACCTATCAATAGTGCAGCGTTCCCATTTATTCACCTTCATGGAACAACGTTATTTTGGGATACTTTACAACTTGCAAATGTAAGGGTTGGCCGGTTCAGTATATCTATCATATATATATATATATATATATATATATACATATATATATATTGCTCCTCGCCATATTGAGAAGTGAAACACGAATTACCATTAGCATATAAACAAATCGACGGAAGTATTTCGGACGATGTCAAAACATCGTTAAACTCATTACTCGTTCAAGCAGCCGCCAATAGCGTAATGGTTAGGAGCCTTGACTGCCGTACAAACGGTCGGGTTTCAATCCTGGCTTGAGGTAGTTGCCTGTCTAGCATTACTGTATGTGGATGACTATATATATACTAGCATTTCAGCCTGGAGATGTGTGTTGAGCAAAAAAAAAAAAAAGTGGCAGTAGGAAGGCAGGCTCGAGCCCGTACCGCAAAGAAGAAGAAGAACGGGAAAAAACCCTGACGTCTTTGCTGTTACGACCACCGCCAAACTGAAAGTGACTTGTGTTTAAATTAAGGCTAGACAATCGAAAGGAGAGGATGACTTTAAAAAAGCGCCCTGCCCCTGTAGAGAACTGTCCAGTTGAGGGTGAATATATTAATGTTTTTAGTCAATTTTTCGATATTTGTCGTCTGAAAGGTCGAACTTCAAAACGATACTGATCTTGGTAAAATTACTATTGGTAACTAAAAGTTTTCGACCCAAACCAATTAAAAAGCTTGCCCTATCTCTGAATACCCTTTTTGTAAAATTTCAAATGTTTAGACAAGAAATTGTCTGAGTAAATTGGTAGAGACCGCGGAGGTCAATTTTTTTTTAAATTTGACCCCTATTATGATCTCTTAACATTTATTGTTTTAGGCTCTAATCAAGTTATTAAGTTAGATCCATGTCCAAGGAACCTATATCTAAAATTTCAATTGTTCATACCCAAAATTGTCGGAGGAGTTTGGTAGAGTTCTCAAAGGTCAAATCGTTGAACTTTGACCTCTTAACAGCGAAATTTCTGGCCGAAAACCGATCACAAAAATTTGCCCAAATCTCAGTACCCTGTATGCCAAATTTCGAGTCTGTAGACTGAAAATTGACAGAGTTATTGCGTAGGGAAATGTGCACACACAGACGCAGACACAGACACAAACACACACACACACACACACACACACACACACACACACACACACACGTTCACTTTTATATATATACTAGCATGGGTGCCCGGCGTTGCCCGAGTATTTGGCGGTATATGTTGAGCAAAAAAAAAGCGGGCAATTTTTTAAAAACTTTGTCCCCTAGTATGACCCCTTAAAATTTATTGTTTTGGGCTCAAATCAAGTTATTAAGTTAGATCCATGTGCAAGGAACCTATATCTAAAATTTCAAGTGTGTAGACCGAAAATTGTCGGAGAAGTTTTGTAGAGTTCTCAATGGTCAAATCGTTGAACTTTGACCCCTTAATCGCCAAATTTCTGGCCAAAAACCGGTCACATCAATTTTTCCTAATCTCAGTACACTGTATATCAAATTTTGAGTCTGTAGACTAAAAATTGACAGAGTTATTGCGTAGGGAAATGTACACACACAGACAGACACTTTCACTGTTATATATTGTATATATATTACATGGAGGTCACCACTTATCAAGGCCTGGAAGCCACTCGTGGATAATGGTTATTGCGTGTACAATAATCTATGTGATAGTATCGTAGTAATCATTAGTATTGGAGATTTGATAGAGTGTCTTACTTAAGGGGGACGTTTATCAGGAATTTGTTTATGTTGGACTTGAAGACATTCAGGTTTGTAGCGTGGCTACCGTAATAAGATGGCCTAGCGACGACTACAATTTAGTCTGATGACGTCATGAACATCGGTCTGTTGAAATTTGGTCACGTGTCTCATGAGTAAACTGGAAGTTGGTTTTAATTTTTGGAGGGTTAAATAAATTTAAACATGCCGTCGAGATGTATGGTTCCAAAATGCCGAGGTAACTACGAAAATAGACCAAAAGTTACCGTGTTTTCATTTCCCCCCAGTGGATTAATGCAATATAAAAGAAATGATTTTACTAAATATAGCAGAGTAAGCGTTAAAATGTTTGAGATATGAAAAATAAAAACGCGCCGTTTTTATTTTTATTTGTTTATTTTTTTAGAACGTATTTTAAAATAAAAATGAAAGTATGTATATAAAAAATGAATTTTACATGTAATTTAAGTTATGTGCTGAAATAATAAATTATTTAGAAACTTATTTAAAATGGGGAGTATGGTGAAAATATTATGTACTTTCACCTAACAATTTAATAAAAGCGATATCGT